>NC_069500.1:149713152-150013152 GCF_027579735.1 Bombina bombina | reverse complement strand
GACTTCCTTGGATGAAATTCAAGATAGGATTAAAGCTCTTAAATTGGTCAATTCCTTTATTGCAGATGCCATTTTACAGGTTGTTAGACTAGGAGCTAAAACTTCTAGTTTCGCTGTCACAGCCCGCAGGGCATTATTGTTGAAATCCTGGTCTGCAGAGGTTTCCTCTAAAGTTAAGCTTCTGGCAATTCCTTACAAGGGCAAAACCTTGTTTGGACCTGGTTTGGCAGAAATTATCTCTGATGTTACGGGTAGAAAAGGGTTTTTTCTACCTCAATATAAGAAGAATAGGTATTAGTCATAGTAATTTTTGTTCCATTCGTAACTTCAGAGGAAAGCCTTCCCCTTCTTCTTCCAAGCAGGAACAATCCAAGTCTTCTTGGAAATCCAATCAGTCTTGGAACAAGGGGAAACAATCAAAGAAACCTGCAGCTGATTCCAAATCAGCATGAAGCGTTTGCCCCCGATCCGGGATCGGATAAGGTGGGAGGCAGACTTTGTCAGTTCTCTCAAGCCTGGTTATGAGATGTCCCAGATCCCTGGACTGTGGACATAGTATCCCAGGGTTACAAATTAGATTCAAGACTTTTCCTCTCAGAGGCAGATTCCTTCTCTCAAGATTATCTGCAGACCAGATAAAGAGAGAGGCATTCTTGAAATGTATACAACATCTTTTCTCCCTTGGAGTGATAGTTCCAGTTCCAGTGCAGGAACAGGATCTCGGGTTCTACTCCAACCTATTTGTGGTTCCCAAGAAATTGGGAACTTTCCGTCCCATTCTAGACTTGAAGTGTCAAAACAAGTTTCTCAAAGTTCCATACTTCAAGATGGAGACTATACACTTCATTCTTCCTTTAGTACAAGAGGGTCAGTTCATGACAACAATAGACCTAAAGGATGCATATCTTCATGTTCCTATTCACAGGGACCATCAAAGATTCCTAAGATTTGCCTTTCTGGACAAACATTTCCAGTTTGTGGCCCTTCCATTTGGTCTAGCCACGGCTCCTAGAATTTATCAAAGGTTTTGGGGGCTCTTTTGGCAGTGATCCGTTCTCGTGGAATTGCTGTGGTACCCTACCTGGACAACATACTGGTTCAGGCGCCATCTTTTCAGCAAGCAAAATCTCACACAGAGATATTGTTGTCATTTCTTTGTTCCCACGGATGGAATGTGAATCTGGAAAAAAGCTCCCTTTCCCCTGCTACAAGAGTAGTGTTCTTAGAGACCATAATAAATTCTCTATTGATGAAGATTTTTCTGACAGAGGTCAGGAAAAACAAAATCATTCCCTCTTGCCTCTCTCTTCAGGCTACTGCTCATCCTTCAGTGGCTCAATGTATGGAGGTAATCGGTCTGATGGTGGCTTCCATGGACATCATTCTTTTTGATCGATTCCATTTGAGAGCTCTCCAGTTGTGCATGCTCAGACAATCGAATGGTGACCATGCAGATCTATCTCAGAGAATAGACTTAGATCCGTCGTCATGGTGGATTTCTCAGGAACATCTGTCTAAGGGCACATGCTTTCGGAGACCTTCCTGGGTGATCATGACCATGGACACCAGCCTGCTGGTCTGGGGAGCAGTTTGGAGCTCATTAAAAGCTCAGGGCCTTTGGACTCGGGAGGCGTCTGCTCTTCCCATCAACATCTTGGAGTTGAGGGTGATTTACAATGCTCTATTGGCTTGGTCTCAGTTGTCCTCAGCCCAGTTTATCAGGTTTCAGTCAGACAACATAAACTCTGTGGCTTACATCAATCACCAGGGAGGAACACAGAGTTCCTTAGCCATGAAGGAGGTTACTCGGATTCTTCAGTGATCAGAGACCCACAATTGCTGTCTATCTGCCATCCACATTACAGGAGTAGACAACTGGGAAGTGGATTTTCTGAGCAGACAGACTTTTCATTCCAGGGAGTGGGAACTCCATCCGGAGGTGTTTTCCAGCTTAGTCCTCAAATGGGGGGTGCTGGAGTTAGATCTGATTAGATCCCATCAGAACCCCAAGCTGCCAAGGTACGGTTCAAGGTCAAGAGATCCGCAGCCCGTTCTGATAGATGTTCTGGCGGTTCCTTCGGTTTTCAGGTTGGCGTACCTGTTTCCACCGTTTGCTCTCCTTCCACAAGTCATTGCTCAGATCAAACAGGAGAGGGTGTCAGTGATTCTAATAGCCCCTGCGTGGCCTTGCAGGATCTGGTTTGCAGACCTAGTGGAGATGTCATCTCTCCCACCTTGGAGACTACTTCTGAGGAAGGACCTCCTGATTCAGGGTCTCTTTCTTCATCCAAATCTCGTTTCTCTGAAGCTCACTTCTTGGAGATTGAACACTTAATTCTGTCTAAGTGTTTTCTGATTCGGTCATCGAGGCAATGATTCAGGCTTGCAAGTCTGTTACTATAAATATTTACCATAAGATATGGCATAAATATCTTTATTGGTGTGAATCCAAGGGCTACTCTTGGAGTAGAATTAGAATTCCTAGAATTTTATCTTTTCTTCAGGAAGCCCTGGAGAAGGGATTGTCAGTCAGTACCCTGAAGGGTCAGATTTCTGCTTTATCAGTTTTAGTACATAAACGTTTGGCGGATGTGCCAGATGTGCAATCTTTTTGTAGGGCCTTGGTCAAAATCAGGCCTGTCTTTAAGTCTGTTGCTCCTCCTTGGAGCCTTAACCTTGTTTTTAAAGTTTTACAGTTGGCTCCGTTTGAGCCATTGCATTCCATAGACATTAAGCTGTTATCTTGGAAGATTTTGTTTCTTGTTGCTCTCTTTTCATGCCAATAAGGCGGTTCTTCATACTAAGTTAGGTTTCCTTCCTAAGGTTGTTTCTAATAGAAATATCAATCAGGAAATTGTTGTTCCCTCTCTGTGTCCTAATCCTTCTTCTTCCAAAGAACATTTGTTACACAATTTGAATGTTGTACTTGCTCTTAAATTCTATTTATAGGCGACTAAGTATTTTCAAATTATTCACAAAGGGAAGACAGCACCTCTCTCCATTCTTTGGGGCATGGAAAAAGGGGATTAGCCAAGTCCCAACAACACTATTGATAATCAAGAAGATTTCCAGCCTCCAATAGGTAAATTAAAAAAAACTTTATTCGCTTATACAGGGTCCATAATACAGCAACAGCAACAGCAACAACGTTTCAAAACAGCAATTGGTTCTTAGTCGTGTCTTGGACATGACTAAGAACCAATTGCTGGTTTGAAACGTTGTTGCTGTTGCTGTATTATGGACACTGTATAAGCGAATAAAGGTTTTTTAATTTACCTATTGGAGGCTGGAAATCTTCTGGACTAAGGATTTTCGCCATTCCTCTGCCCACTTTGTCTGTTTCTCTGGGAAACGTAAAGTAGCTACTGCTACTACTCTTTCTTTTTGGTTACGAAGTATAATTCATTTGGCTTATGAGACTGCTGGACAGCAGCCTCCTGAGAAAATTATGGCTCATTCCACCACCCACACAACCAAACCCCCCAAATAAAATCTTATCTAAAAAACCTAAGCTCCCCATTGCCCTGAAAAGGGCATTTGGATAGGCATTGTCCTTAGCCTTTGGTTGTGTGGGTGGTGGGTTTTACTGTTGGGGGGTGTTTGTATTTTTTTTACAGGTAAAAGAGCTGATTTCTTTGGGGAAATGCCCCGCAAAAGGCCCTTTTAAGGGCTATTGGCAGTTTAGTTTAGGCTAGGGTTTATTTTTTATTTTTGGGGGGGCTTTTTTATTGTGATAGGGCTATTAGATTAGGTGTAATTAATTTAAATATTTGATCATTTATTTTTTATTTTGTGTAATTTAGTGTTTGTTTTTTTGTAATATAGTTAATTGTATTTAATTAATGTAATTTATTTAATTATAGTGTAAGGTTAGGTGTTAGTGTAAGACAGGTTAGGTTTTATTTTACAGGTAAATTTGTATTTATTTTAGCTAGGTAGCTAGTAAATAGTTAAAAACTATTTAGTAACTAGTCTACCTAGTTAAAATAAATACAAACTTGCCTGTGAAATAAAATTAAAACCTAATATAGATACAATGTAACTATTAGTTATATTGTAGCTAGCTTAGGTTTTACTTTATAGGTAAGTATCTAGTTTTAAATAGGAATTATTTAGGTATTTATTGTAATTTTTATTTAGATTTATTTTAATTATGTTCAAGTTAGTGGGTGTTAGGGTTAGGGTTAGACTTAGGGTTAGGGTTAGGGGTTAATAACTTTAGTATAGTGGTGGCGACATTGGGGGCAGAAGATTAGGGGTTAATAAGTGTAGGTAGGTAGTGACAACATTGGGGCGGCATATTAGGGGTTAATAAGTGTAATGTAGGTGGCAGCGATGTCGGGGGCGGCAGATTGGGGGTTAATAAGTGTAATTTAGGTGTTGGCGATGTCAGGGGCAGCAGATTAGGGGTGTTTAGACTTGGGGTTTATGTTAGGGTGTTAGGTGTAAACATAAATTTTCTTTCCCCATAGGAATCAATGGGGCTGCGTTACGGAGCTTTACGCTCCTATATTGCAGGTGTTAGGCTTTTTTTTAGCTGGCTCTTCCCATTGATGTCTATGGGGAAATTGTGCATGAGCACATAAAACCAGCCCAAAGCAATACTGGTATTTGTGTGCGGTATGGAGCTCAGCGCTGCAATATTGCCTGCTAGCGCCGGGTTTATGAAAACCTGTAATAGCAGCGCTATAGGGAGGTTAGCAGTGGAAATAATTTGCAAGTTAGTACCGAGCTGCTCATATAACGCATAACTTGTAATCTAGCCGTTCGGTAGGTGTCTGGAGTACTACATGGCAGGAAATAGTGCTCTTGCAAATGGATAACATTCTTGCAAAACTGCTACCACATAGAACGCCAGACACAAACATTCCTAAGCTTACATCCCTGCTTTTCAACAAAAGATACCATTAGAATAAAGACAATTTGATAATAGAAGTAAATTAGAAAATTGTTTAAAATGTAATGCTCCATCTGAATCATGAAATAAAAATGTTGGGTTCCATGTCCCTTTAATGTGACATTATCTACCATGAAAGAGCACTTTTTGTTTGAAGAAAGTATACGTTAAAGCTGTTTATTCTGAAGTTAACAGAAAATGCATGTCTGTGTACAGACTCCTCACAGGCTAAACAGATCTCACACTGCTTTATTAATGGGCCGTGACGCGCCTCACAAGAAAATAAATGTCTTTATCTCGGTACAGGAACATCTGTTATACACAAAAATAGCAAAAATGGTTAAAATGCTCATTTTAAAATCTGTGTCCCTTGTTCCTGTCTGTATTGCACACTGTGAAGCCATTCTGATCTCGCATTTTATGATATAATTTTCAAATGCTCTGCCATTCAACCTCACTGTTTCCGATCAAACTAAATCTTGTCTCACCTCTTATAAATTCTTCTTATTCTTGTACATTCTTCCATCCATGCTCTGTCCGATTGCACTCAAATGCAAAGATTATTATTATTATTATTATTATTATCAGGTATTTGTCGAGCGCCAACAGATTCCGCAGCGCTGATCCTAAAACTTCCCATCACATGACCCTCATTCAACACCCCGTTAAAAACCACATACCCAGACTCATCTAGAATGCTGGTGTGCTACACAACATTCTGATCACAAATCTATCCCTCTCAAATTAGATTGTGAAAATTATTTTAAAGATGCGTGAAACACTTTAAGATTGCAATATAAACTATTTAATTATGTACAGGTAACAATTGTCAAACAATTCTCACTGACTGTTATGTTCATCTATTGCAAAACTACAGAAACATCTTTTATTAACAAGGTAATTAATATTCCTTGAAGTGATGGTAAATCCTAGAGTTTTTGAAATGCTGGGATTTACCAGTGCTACAAATAAAGGGGACTTTCAGTCATGAAGTATGTCATGAGATGCAGGACATATGCAGGACACAGCAATGATGGTACAACTCTATTTTATTGCAGAGCATAACAATACACATCTAGTCAGGTTGATTGTACTAAACTAACTGCCACACAGACACCGGACCTAAGCCCCGCCCACATACTAGTGACATCACATCCTGCTCTCATCACATCTTCCCCTTTTTCAAAGGCAAAGCATACATTTGCATATAATAAATAACAAGGTACACCAACAGGGTATACAACAACATTTTTGTTTTTGAACATTATAAAAACAGGTAAATTAGAAAACATGAACAAATAAATTACATCCTGACTTGGACATCGGGGTAGACTACCCTAGTCCACAGTGACTATGGGATTATTCTGCCCATACTTCCGGTCACTGTTCTAGCTAAAGTCAGTCCCTGTATCGGGCCGGAAGTTTCACCACTCTTCCGCTTGATGTAACTTTGCATGAACTGTCCTCTGATACAGAAGATGGTGAACAAGAGTCTGCTGGAGGCAAAGATATATCCCCGCTGTGATCTTGCTGAGGGGAAGGCACCTCTCTTAGAACAGGGGATCCCACCGGCGGTGGTACTGAGGTATCCGGTTCCAGACTCTCAGGTACAGGCTGAAGATGTCTTCGGTTACGGCGTGTAACCGTCCCTCCCTCTGTAAGGACTGTGTAAGACCTTGGTTCTGGAGAGCGGCCCACTACCGTAGCAGGCGTCTTCCATTTCTTCTCATCATCCAGTTTAATTCTGACACTTTGGCCCGCTTTCAGTTCCTGTAAAGGCCTGACAGAATGTCTCCTGTCGTAGAAGAAACGATAACCCTTTTTGGCCTCTTCATCCCTCCTAAGGACTTCGTCCCGAGGAACAGGGCCAGGCGGCTTGAAGACACCCACTGAGGGTAAAGTGGTGCGAATCTGGCGTCCTAGCATCAGCTGTGCCGGGCTAAACCCGGGGGCTTGAATGGGCGTCGCCCTGTATGACAAGAGGGCTAGGTATGGCTCAGATTGCTTTAGAATGAATTTTGTTGTTTGAACTGCCCTTTCAGCCATTCCGTTGGCCTGTGGATAATGTGGACTTGACGTGGAATGTACAAAATCATATTCCCTGCTGAAAGCACTGAACTCTGTAGAAGCGAACCGCATACCATTATCACTCACCAGCTCCATTGGAATGCCCCAGCGGGCGAACAAGCTCTTCAGGCGAATGATAACGGCCTGACTTGTGATATCATTCAGGGGTGCAATTTCCAAATACCTGGAATAGTAGTCGATCACAACAAGAAACTTTTTCCCGTGCAGTTCACACAAATCAGCAGCTATTTTCTGCCACGGCCCCGCAGGCAGCGGAGTAGACATTAAGGGCTCCCTTCTCTGAGTAGGCCGGCGTTCCCGGCAAAAGGCACATTTAGACACGTGATTTGCAATGTCGGAGCTGATCCCAGGCCACCACACAGCTGTAGCTGCCCTTTCTCTGCACTTTGTAATGCCTAAGTGGCCATCGTGAATCCTGTTTAACATCTCCTTCCTCATGCTGACAGGAATTACAATGCGGTCTTGGAACAGCACCAACCCCTCCAGCTCCGTGAGCTGCGACCTCTCTGGCTGGTAAGCATTTAAAGACATCCAGGCAGCCATCTTTTATGTACCTTATAACTTCTTGCAGATCTGTGTCCAAATATGTCTCTTTCTTTATCTCTTCCAGTTTCCTTGAAGAAATGGACTTAGAGGCCAGAACTGAATCAACATACACTTTCACATCCGATTCCGTGGAGGATTCTTCAGCAGCAGCCAGCGGGAGCCTGGATAGTGTATCTGCCACAACCAGTTGTTTCCCCGGCACATGCACTGCCTGAACATTGAACCTGAGCAGTCTCATTAAAAGTCTCTGGCATCTCAAGGGTGTTTTGTCAATGTCATAAGAATTGATTAGAGGGACTAGCGGTTTGAGGTCAGTTTCCAGACTAAATTTCTCCAAACCCACTAGATAACGCTGAAAGCGCTCACAGGTCCAAACTGCAGCCAGGCACTCTTTCTCAATTTGAGCGTATTTTGACTCCGCAGCCGTCAGTGTGCGGGAACAGTAGGCGATGGGCTGTAGTTTGTTGTCATTCAGCTGCAGGAGTGCAGCCCCCAACCCATAACTGCTTGCATCAGCACTAACCACAGTTTTTTTTGAAGGGTCGTAGAACCCCAGCACTGGGGCAGACCCCAGCAGTGACTTGGCATGCAGGAACGCTTTTTCCTGTGAGGGTCCCCAGACCCAGGCAACATCTTTCTTAAGCAACTCTGTGATAGGGTGTAAAACTGTAGATAAATCTGGAAGAAACTTGCCCACGTAATTTACAAGGCCCAATATCTGTCTCAGCTCATGTACATCAGAAGGGCTTTTCATCTGTTCAATAGCCCGAATTTTCTCAGGGTCCGGCTTGATGCCATCCCCGTTGATGATATGCCCAAAGTAGCATAATTCAGTTTTCCTAAAATGCCATTTTTCTTTATTCAGCTTCAGCCCAGACTCTTTGATAGCCTGCAGCACACAACTCAAACGCTGATCATGCTCCTCCACTGTAGACCCATACACTAGAATGTCGTCCATGACGACCGCTGTGCCCACGTGGCCACTCAGGAGAGAACTCATTTCCCTTTGAAAGATTTCAGGAGCGGAGGATATCCCAAAGGGGAGTCTGCAGAAGCAGAACCGACTTACCGGTGTGATAAAGGCTATATCTTCCCATGTCGGCAGCACAAATCTCTCCCTCTTCACTGCCTCATTCAACCTTTTCAGGTCCACACAGATGCGCACCTTTCCGTTTTTCTTTGCAACTGGAACAATGGGGGCACACCAATCAGTTGCTTCAACAACCTCTTCAATAACCCCCATAGACTTCATGCGCATGAGCTCTTTCTCCACTTGAGGCATGAGCGGGAACGGAATTCTACGAGGAGTAGAAATACTGTATGGGACTGCGTCACTTTTAAGTGCTATACGGACAGGTTTGCAGTTCAGTAGGCCCAACTCGCCAAACATATCTTCAGAGATCTCATTCACTCTGGCCACGAGGCCCAAGTCACAGGCTGCTTTTCTGCTCAATAAACTGTTAACACACTGACCTCGGATCACATGCACCCACATGGTGAACTTCCTCTGTTTGTACTCACAGCTGGCACGAAATTTCCCCACACAATCAATGCGGCCACCAGGACTATGGACATTTGTAGTAACCTTCGCCAGCTGGGGCTGTCGAGGCAGTTTCATAAATTCAGCAAAAAGACATTACAGTGATATCTGCTCCTGTGTCAATCTTAAAATCAACATTGGCTCCCATTACAGTAAAAGTAACTTTCCAATCTTCCTCTGAGCTTGTCCGTTCCACAACAGACCCCACAAAAGACACTTCCTGACCCTCCTGGTCACTGTCCACCTGCATCTCCTTAATGTATTCAGTTTTACACACCACTTCAAAATGGCCTATTCTGTTACATTTTCTGCATCTTTTATCTCTGGCCGGGCGCACTCTGATCATGAGCCCGGTAGCACCGTGTGCATCGACCATGTTGCGCCCATCCACTTCTAGGCCTTTCCAGTACTTTAGATCTACCGCTCACACTGTGCCTTTCACTAGTAATTTTCCTAGACTGTTGCACTTCATCCACAATACTCTCAGACCTCAGATCAGCACTTTGCTTTTTCACCAGTTCACTCTGGCAGGCCATCCTAATAGCCCCGTCTAACGTTAAATCAGGCTCTAACTGCAGCTTCAGGGAGACTTCAGCATCTGCAATTCCAATAACTATTCTGTCTCTGATTTGCTCTTCTTTAGCAACACCAAACTCACAGAATTCAGCTAATTCATACAGGCTGCGCACAAATGACTCCACAGATTCGCCCACACGCTGATTACGTTTGTGAAAACAAGCTCTCTCATGAATCACATTTCTTTTGGGCACAAAGTGGGCACTGAGTTTATCCATAACTATATCAAAGTTAACTTCTTCCCCTTCTTGGAAAGTAAAAGCATTGAACACTGGCTCTACATCTTTCCCCATGGAGTATAAAAGAGAATTAACTTGTACTTCACCACTCTCCTTGTTCAGTTTGGATGCAATCCTGAAGCGCTGAAACCGCTGACGCCATATGGGCCAAGCTGCAGGCTGAGAAAAGTCAAAAGGCTCAAGTGGGGTAAACTTTGACATTGCAATCGATCAGGAACAGTAGCGCAGTCCAGAACTTCTGACACCATGTCATGAGATGCAGGACATATGCAGGACACAGCAATGATGGTACAACTCTATTTTATTGCAGAGCATAACAATACACATCTAGTCAGGTTGATTGTACTAAATTAACTGCGACACAGACACCGGACCTAAGCCCCGCCCACATACTAGTGACATCACATCCTGCTCTCATCACAAAGTATAAAATACTTCATGCTGAAAGTTCCTTTATTTGAATGCAGCGTATGCCACGCTGAGTGTCTCAGGCAGCCCATTGCAGAACGCTATTTTTTTAATGAGATGACGTTTCCACCTCTTAGCCAAACAGTTGGCATTATGCTGTATGGCTAGCAAGCTATTGGCTAATGTCACCTCATTGATAAAATAGCGTTCTGCCATGGGTTGCCTGAGGCGCTCAGTGCGGCATACGCTGCAGGCAAATAAAGGAAATTTCAGCATGAATTATTTTATACTTAATGACTGAAAGTCCCCTATATAGTTGTAGCACTAGCAAATCCTAGCATTTCAAAAACACTAGTATTTACCATCATTTTAAGCTACATCAGTGCTATGCAATTATGTAATACAACATGGTATAATTATTACTATAAATAATGCAACTTATGTGTTAACGCACTATCTGCTATAAAGTTTAGTAAAATCTACATGCATTACAAAAAAGATAATAATGATTATAAAATTATCAGCTATCATAACATATAAGATCAGAATATCTTATGTTATTTAATTTAACAATTATGTTACATTGTATTTGCATAATCAATGCATAATCAATGTAATTTCAAAGATCAAGTCAATTATTCATGTAGCAAAGAAATTATAATTTGTGAGTCCATATTAATGTGCATAAAAAATTAAACAAATTCGAATTTAATGAATAGAATAGTGTGAAATTGCAAATTCATTGATGCTTTGCCCACAGAGATAAAAGCAATCTTTGATCTTATAAGCAGAACATATGTGAAGAACAAAGAAATTATGGCGTAAAAAATAGTTTATTCAAATACAAAAAAAGTAGTTTTGCTCAGTTGTTGTATAGCAACTTTATTTACTAGTTTTTGTGTATCTGTGCTTAAAGGGACAGACTCTACACCATCATTTTTATTGTTTAAAAAGATAGATAATCCCTTTATTACCCATTCCCCAGTTTTGCATAACCAACACAGTTATATAAATATACTGTTTACCTCTGTGATTACCTTGTATCTAAGCCTCTGCAGACTGCCCTCTTATTTCAGTTCTTTTTACAGACTTGCATTTTAGCCAATCAGTGCTGACTCCTAGGTAACTCCACGGTCGTGAGCACAATGTTATCTGTATGACACACATGAACTAACGCCCTCTAGTTGTGAAAAAAAATGACACAATTCATTCAGATAAGAGGCGGCCTGCAAGACCTAAGAAATTAGCATATGAGCCTCCTAGGTTTAGCTTTCCACTAAGAATACCAAGAGAACAAAGCAAAATTAATTATAAAAGTACATTGGAAAGTTGTTTAAAATGATATGCCCTATCTGAATCATGAAAGTGTATTTTGACTAGACTGTCCCTTTAATGTCAAACCCTGTTGTAGGTCTATGTAACTTTAGATAGAGTTTCTTTGACTTTGGCAGTTTTCTGGGTACCCTCAGTGACTGGAAATGTTAAAAAAAATTAAGTAAATGTAATATTTTATTATTAAGTGTTAAAAAAAAGGTACAACAAAAACTGCCTCAAGGTATAAAATTCCTTATTTTGAGCGTACTCTTAGGAGGAAACAGTTAAAAAAAAAAATAAGCGGACATGAGTACTTCAAGGACTATTACAATAGAATTGCATAATCAACTAATGGATTCTAAAAATGCAATGCAATAACACTTTTCTGCCAAATTTCAAAGTCTCATGTGACAGCCACCAGCCAATCACACACACACACACATATATATATATATATATATATATATATATATATATATATATATATATATATATATATATATATATACACTGTATATGCTGTAAACGCTTGCACATGCTCAGTAGGAGCTGGCATCTTATAAAGTGTTCATATAAAAAGATTGTTGTGCACAAGCTCTTTCTGAATCATGAAAGTTTAATTTTACATGATTTCCCTTTAAATGTCTGTTGCATGTGCAACATACTACACTACACACCTAAAGCTACACCCTGTCCAGTGAGCAGGCACAGTATTTAAACGCAGGTGCAATGAGAACATGCAGGGTAAGTACATGTTCATTTGCCCCTAAGTATATTTTGCTAATTGAAATACACTCAAACACATTTCAGTTTTGACTATTATGTTCCTTTAACAACTAAATACAAATTATAACAATTCACTACAACTTCACCAGTATTTCATCTATATTGATTGGGATGCTGTTATTTAACATTTGATGATACCTGTAATCCTCCTGTGTAAAAAAAAATCATGTAAATATATTTCCACTAGAGACTATCATTTGGAAAATATGAATTTTCTCAATGTCTCTTTATTAAAACACTAAATTCCATCACTATATTCAATCATCAGGAACTGTATGTTTTGTTATTTATTTTTGTTATTATTTTATAAATCATATGAAAAAGATATTACAGTGTTGTGAGTTTACATAAGTTGTTATACTATTAAAATAAAAGCGTCCTGTTTGATTATGGTTTACTGTATCATTATTCATAAAAGCTCAACAAACAGAAAAAAAAATCAATCAATATCATGAAAACAAGCTTTAAGTAAGGGATAAACTCAGTTTAGCTTACTAAAAATGTGTTGATATAATTTTGTAGCCCTCTTAAAGTTTCTTGGAACTCAAGAATTTGACGTAGTTGAATCCCACAACAGTAACATTAAACTGCAATTCCAGGCTTTTTGAGTGTTTTTTTTTCAAATGACCTTAATGATTCATATATTGAGTCATATAAATATACTAGAAAATGTCACAACTAAATAACAGAAACTAGTCACTACAATAATAACATTAATGTACAAAAATAAAAGTTGTCCCTAACTATGTAATACTATTAAAAAGACTGTATCAATAAATTTACTTCAAATGAGGATTTGCATTATTTATAATAATCAAACATAGAAATAGGCAAGATTTAATTGGTCTTTAGACAAATTAAACTACCACTGGATCACATTAGGCAGAAGGTAAATTGGCTAATTTACAAATTATGACTAAGCTTTAGTGCGCCGTGAAACGCGTAAGGGTATGAGGCCTTTCCATGTGTGTATTTTAAAACATTAAATTAAGTGCAATTTAGTTATTTTTTATTTACAGTTTAATATACCCCAATAAATATGAATGGACACATTGTAAAAAAAATATATATTTAAGAAAGATAAAAAGAAAAAAAAATGTAGGGTAGATAATAATGTCTAATAAAAATAGATATTTTAAGTCAATATTTATATATTTTATATACGTGATACACTGTTTAAAAGATTTTTGTTAGATTAAAAAATACTTCCCATAAAGGGCCAGATTACGGCTGACACGCTAACAGCTACACGCTAGCAAAAATTTATTTATTTTTTGGCGGCTGTTTGCGTACGCCGAGTGTAGCACTCTAATAATAAGTTAAAAGTAAATGCAATCAATTATAACGTCTAAATTCTATTTATAGACATTATAGGAGCACCAGCAGACTAGATAATTCGCAAGCACAACACTAAGTGCTAAGACAAGGGGAACTTTTTATTTGTTTCTTAAGAAAGCACCATTAACCACGTGGCTCTGCTGAAACTGTATGAACATGAACAATAAACGTATATCCAAGTCCTCCAGACCACCTAAGCCCTCTAGCCAGAGAGACAATACGGTGGAACAATTTTTTTCACCATCAGGCCCCAAAACTGGAATGGAGGGAAATAGAGGGTCATCCCCCAGAATTAGTGAACTCTCACCCCAACATATAACTGAACCCTTGGAAGATAGCACGCAAGTGCCAAACACTTTATTGTCCACATTGGCATCTAAGCAAGACATAGCAGATATCATCCGCTCCTGTATCAGGGAGGAAATCGCAGAAATCAAGCAAGACCTTCACACCATTGGCAATAGAGTGGAGGCTTTGGAGGAGTATACTGATACTCTGCAAGAAGAAATCAATACTGTCCAGGATTCTACTACGCATCATACGACCATGATGGCAGAATTATACAACAAAATTGAGTATTTGGAGAACTGGAGCCGCCTTAGAAATCTTAGAATCCGGGGCATCCCAGAATCTGTCCTCCCTAAGGACCTCCCAACATACCTCCCTGCCTTATTTGGGCACTTTAGAAATACCACACCAACAACAGATATTCCTTGGGTTAGAGCCCATAGGGCGTTAAGGCCGAGACCGCCGGATACAGCCCCACCAAGAGACATAATTATGAAATTCAAAGAGTTCACAGAGAAGGAAGAAATCTTAAACCTTTCAAGGAAAAACCAACCAGTAAAATTTAGGGGGGTCGTACTACAATTCAGGATCTATCACAACGTACCCTACAAAGGAGAAGAGAGTTAGCTCCACTGACGGCTCTTCTTCGCCAAAAGAAAATCCTTTATAGATGTGGATTCCCTTTTCATCTATATGTTCTACATGGCAGCAGGAAACTAATATGCAAGAATACGGAGGATATAGGAGACTTCTGTTCTGCACTGGACTTAGAGCCCCCAGGGATAGCAGAATCTGATGAGATACAGCAATCGCCAAAGAAAAAAGCAACATTCATGGACCCAAAAAGATGGCAAAAGATAAACCCTAAGTCAAAAGCCCACGCATCCCCAGGACCCTAACAGCGATACAAGGTGAAATGACTGTGACAACAGGTCCAATGTTAAAATTCAAGATTCTAAGCTTCAGATCCACCTACTGTGGATACAAGGGGGCAAAAGGTACCAAGGATGGGTAATGTTTTAAGACTTTTTCATTTTGTTTCAAACAGACTTCACAGACATTAAATACTTTTACTGTGAATGTATGTTAGTTTATTAAGTGCGAAAGGAGCTAGCAAGGCTTAATGACATACAATGTACTTTAGATCTAGGTAATAGGTTAGGATTTTTGCTTATTATTAAATTATACATTACGCATGTTAAAGGCTATAATCAGACTACTAGATATATGTTTACAGATGAGCTGGTTAGTACCCTCATATTAAAAAACTAATGTCGCTTGACATTACATTGGTTTGGAATATACCAGTAGAGTATATTTTATTCTGTTTTATTAAGTTACATAGTTTGTTATTGCAAAGAAAAGGTTATCTGTTAAAAACGTTTTATATTGTTTTATTTTTAAAATTATTTCTCATGGATTCAGATGTAAAACAAATCTTTGTGATTAGGTTGTCATTCCACCTATGGTTACTGACCTTCACTAAGTCAATTAGACATGTGTTTATACAGCTCACAGAATCATTAGATAAGCATTCTAAAACATTCCAATGACACATATAGATAGAACCATTGTGCTTATTTCACAAAACACCAAGGGCTTAAACTCTGCACAGAAAAGAGCTATGGCCCTTTTAAATCTCTCCAAAAGGAAGGGGAATGTTTTGTTCTTACAGGAGACTCATTTTTTAAAAGACAAAGAACCAAAATTTTTCGGGAATCAGTACACCCAACATTTTCATAGCTCAGCTACTACAAAAAAGAATGGAGTAAGTATATTACTTCACAGAGATATTCCTTTCAAGCATATACAAACAAATAGAGATTTGGAAGGAAGATTTCTGGGGGTATCGGGCCTCCTATTCGGTATCCCGACAAACCTAGTTAATTTATACGCCCCAAACTCCAAACAAAGGCAGTTCTTCAGGAAGTCATTCAATAGAATATTGGACATAACAAAAGGAGTGCTAATTGTGGGGGGAGATTTTAACCTACCACTTAACCCAACCATAGACACCTTCTCTCATCCCCATCACACTTATAGCAGAATCGATTACACACTCACAAACGCTGATGGCCTAGCGCTCACATGCTCATCTAGAATCTCTCATACCAGCTGGTCTGATCATTCAGCAGTTATCACACAATTTAAATGGCCAAATCTCCCAATACACCCCTATACCTGGAAGCTGGATGATACATTATTAGACTCAAAAATACTCCTTGAACAAACCTCAAAATCACTCACTGAATACTTTGCCTTTAATACTCTAGAAGAAAGCGATCCATATATGGTATGGGAAGCACATAAATGTTACATGAGGGGGGAGTTCATCAAGATAAAGGCACACATCAATAAAAAGGCTAGACAACGATATTTAACTCTATCCCAAAACCTAGCAAAGACAGAATTTGCTCACAAACAAAATCCCAATGACACACATGTGTACACACAACTGCAAAAACTAAGAAAAGACTTACAAGACCTCTTACTTAAGGAACATAATCTGATGGCACAACGCACAAAGCAAAAATTTCACTTTGAAAGTAACAGGGCAGGTAAAATGCTGGCTCAAGCATTGAAATTAAAAAAAACTCAAAACCTACATACATAGTATCAAATCACAAACAGGCAAGGTAGTGCACACTACTCCTGACATTATGAAACAATTCGAAACCTACTACAAAGATCTCTATGACATAGGAAACAACAAACCATACATAGCACCTCCTTTAACCTGCTCCTCATATCTTAAGTCGGTAAATGTACCCCAATTGACTGAAGACCAAAAAATGTCACTTGATAACCCAATCTCGGAATTGGAAATAAAAACAGCGATCACTTTATTGAACAGTGGAAAAAGCCCAGGTCCGGATGGTTTCACTGTAAAATATTATAAAAAATTCCAACACATATTGATACCTCAAATAATATATAAATAATATTTAACAAAATAGACAATCGGACACAATTTCCTCCTACAATGTTAGAAGCACAAATTAAACCTAGCGACGCGCCTTCAAATTTTAGGCCCATCTCTCTATTAAACGTGGACTTAAAACTATACGCTAGAATCAATGCAACACGTATAAATGCATTCCTACCACACCTGATACACCTAAATCAAGTGGGCTTCGTCCCTCATAGAGAAGCACGGGATAATACCCTCAAAGTGATAAATCTGCTAGAGTTTGCACAAACACATAGAATTCCAATGGCCTTTTTAGCAATAGATGCAGAAAAAGGCCTTTGATAGGTTAAATTGGTCTTTTTTGAGAGAAGCCCTCCATAAATTTGGATTCGGAACCATAACGATTAATAGAATACTGGCATTATATTCCAACCCCGTAGCCCGCATAAAACTAAATGACTCCCTCTCAGATAAAGGTGCTATACATAATGGGACACGACAGGGATGCCCTTTATCCCCAATCCTTTTTGTGCTAGCCATGGAAATATTAGCATCCAAAATAAGGCAAACTGAGGACATTCAGGGGCTAAGAATAAGTAAAAAGGAGTATAAATTGTCCCTTTATGCTGACGACGTATTATTAACTCTTACATCCACGATTAGCTCCTTAAAAGCTCTTAAAACTGAATGCGACACATTTGGAGAGCTATCATTCTATAAAATAAACACTACTAAAACAGAGTTATTGAGCATGGGGATGCCAGAAGATGAACTCAGACAGATTAAAACTACATATGGCTTCTCAATCCAACATAAATCTATTAAGTACTTAGGAATCCAAATAGCTAAAACCCCACAAGATCTATTTTCACTAAATTACCAAAAACTCCTTAGAGAATTACAAATGGTCTTCAGTGATTGGAACCCAAAGCATCTCTCCTGGATGGGCCGTATCCACTCCTTTAAAATGACCATGCTTCCGAAAATACTCTATCTTTTTCAAACCTTACCTATACCAGTGCCTGAGACATATATTAGGACTCTACAAAGTCTTGCTTTTGAATTCATTTGGCACAATAAACAACCTATACTAGCTAAGACTTATATGTTTCGAGACCGGGATAACGGGGGACTGGGGGTCCCGAACCTATATTACTATAGGATTGCCACACATTTGACTAGAATAATAGATTGGAGCAAGCACACTGAGCATAAAGAGTGGGTGGAAATAGAACATAAACTAGTGGACTGTACAGCCTTAAGCTGTGTTTGTTGGTTACTTAAAAAAAGCGATGCCTCTCCCCAACATCTTCTAGCATTACATTAGAAACATTTAACACTTGGGACAAAGTGCTTAGAGGAGCGACAACATTTTCCAGTATTCCTTCCCCACTTACTCCACTTTTGTCAAATCCTGATCTTCCAACATTACAAGCAAAAAACGAAACTACCACCGCTTCCATACATTCTCTACTCCCAGTCTACACAATATTAAACAATGGGAAACTACTACCTGAAGGTGAGAGATAGAATGCCAATGTTAGAACAAAATTGGTACTCATATCTTCAAATGTCACACTATATACAAAGTAACACGAATAGATCAGACCTTTCTAGACACTTATCTCCTTTTGGTACCATATGCCACTCCCAAGGTTCTACTAAAAGGGGCCTCTCGCTATCCTATAGGATTTTGCTAGATCTCCATTCAAAAGCCCTCCCGCGGTATACTAAAATTTGGGAAACGGAGCTCAGTATCATAATCACTCCCAAAGAATGGCAAATTATATTTAAACATATGGGAAAATCACCCTCCTCGATGAGTATTACAGAAACGAACATGAAAATATTAACTAGATGGTACCTATACCCTGTAAGGTTAAATAAAATGTTTCCACATACTAGCAAGCTATGCTGGAGAGGTTGTGGGCAAGATGGGAATCTGGCACATATATGGTGGAGTTGTCCATCTATTACAGAATTTTGGGAAGGTGTAAATAAAGAAATTTCAATAATTACAGCTCAGAACCTGAACTTAGAACCTAAAATATTCCTCTTTAACAAACCACTGAAAATCCCATGTCATTTTAGATTAACCCTATTCTATATAATGATCAGTGGAGCCAAACAGCTAATCCCTAGGTTATGGAAAAGGATGCAGGTGCCAACAGTATTAGAGTGGAGGACAAACGTCACTAGACTATTATCCCTAGACAAGTATCACTTTCAACAAACTAATAGACTAGACGTTTATCATTCCATGAAATTCTATTGGGAAGAATACATAGCATCACTAGGCAAGTGCATGCATATTTATAGGCTCTTGTGAAACACAAAACACAGGAAATACATACAATTCCTACCTAGAAAGGCAAAGGAAGGCAATCATTGTAACAGATCATACCTAGACTTATCAATGTAAAATGAGAGTACAGAACTAAACCATAATGTGCTGTAGACAGGTCCCCGACTGAATCTAAGATATATAGAAGTAAACGTGGATGACAACCTTCTATTATTATTATTATTAGCATCATTTACTAATTACTAATCAATGATTTGAAACACAGTAACTGAAATGTATCTGAGTCTATGTTTATGTTTATATTTGTTTTTTCTTTAATCAGATATAATGGAAAGAATTATTTTCATGTTTAAAAAAAAAGTAAATGCAATCGATAAAGCACAATTGAAGTTAATTGCTCTGGTTAAATGTCTTGCAAAACTAAAAATGTGTCACGAAACACATCAAAAATACATTACAAAGTACAGCTACACTTATAACAACACTATCTAATAAAAAATAATTTAAAAAATTACATTAAAAAGTTATGAGGGCTCTTTACACCCGAATAGGGAGTTTCTGGTAACTTCGCATAAGATGCTAGGTGCTGCAGATACACCACACTCCTTGTTGAAACATATGCCTTTATATTCATTATTGACAAACAACCAATTATCCTCTAGAGATATTTTATTGGAAAGGGGGTTAACTCCATTTAACTCATGGTTGTATTACCATCAGGTGAGACACTTCCTAATTACCCACAAGTCAAACAAGGTTATGGTGAGACACCTTACAGCATTTGAATCCTTTTGCACTTCAGCACTACATCCACAAAAGGTCATATCCTTAATGTATCGATGCCTTCTTAAATCCCACTACTCTGGATTGACGAATTATACTCGTAAATGGGAGAAAGATATGAGTTTAAACTTCCCTGCTATGGTTCAAATACACGTCCAAATCTGCTCACTCTGCTATAGGGTTAGAAACAAATTTAAAGATCATCACTAGGTGGTAATTAACTCCTGGCAGGCTAAAATATATGTTTAAAAATGCTAGCGACAAGTGTTGGAGAGGATGTGGACAAACAAGTACTATGTACCACATATGGTGGGATTGTGAGATGGTTAAGCCCTTTTGGACTCAAATCCACTTGTTAGCATGTCATATTATAGGCACCCAGTTTGATCTCTCACCAAAACTAATTCTATTTAATGATATTTCGGAAATTCCTTGTAAGATTAGAAGGCACTTATATCAAATCTTAATAAATACGGCTAAAAGATGAATTCCTACACTCTGGAAGAGCTCCTCAATGCCTACTATCCATCAATGGGTTGATCAAGTATCAAATACTCTGATTCTGGAGAGGTATCATTATTTTAAGATTGGCCAGATTGACTTCTTCCATGACATGCTGTTCCTTTGGGAACAATTTGTTTATAATACATAAAAAACTGGAGACCGCCTCTGGTTTCTGTACCACGAAGTATATCCAATATAAATATTAATATTAGTGTTAGTAGTTATACACTTTTGAAAAACCTCCGATATTATGACACCTCTCACACATGTATGGTTTTATTGTTGTTACTGTGAGATACTCATATTGTAAACCCCTGAATGTATTATTTTGTTTGTTGTAGTTTATCTTTCTGTTTTTTGAACAACAGGTAGCCCCTGTCCGGGGTGCCTTGAAACGTTGTTTTATTGTTTGTTTGTTTTTTACCATTCCAGGCACATCTTGAATCATCAGATCAGGACTATTTCTAATTAGATAAGTGATATTCATATATATGATTTGAGACACATCAAAGAAGGTATAAACCTATTGTAAGCATAATGTATACAATGTAATATGTTATTGGAAAATAAAGAAACAATTAAGAAAAAAAAAAGTTATAAGGGCTCAAAGATATGAGGTCTCAGGTGTTAGAAAAAAAGCAGACAAAGGGCTTGAACATAGAGATACACATATACATGTCTAAATATGTATATATGTGTGTGTATGTATATATATATATATATATATATATATATATATATATATATATATATATATATATATATACAGTTGCAAGAAAAAGTATGTGAACCCTTTGGAATGATATGGATTTCTGCACAAATTTGTCATAAAATGTGATCTGATCATCATCTAAGTCACAATAATAGACAATCACAGTCTGCTTAAACTAATAACACACAAAGAATGAAATGTTGCCATGTTTTTATTGAACACACAATGTAAACATTCACAGTGCAGGTGGAAAAAGTATGTGAACCCTTGGATTTAATAACTGGTTGAACCTCCTTTGGCAGCAATAACTTCAACCAAACGTTTCCTGTAGTTTCAGATCAGACGTGCACAATGGTCAGGAGTAATTCTTGACCATTCTTCTTTACAGAACTGTTTCAGTTCAGCAATATTCTCGGGATGTCTGGTATGAATCGTTATCTTGAGGTCATGCCACAGCATCTCAATCGGGTTGAGGTCAGGACTCTGACTGGGCCACTTCAGAAGGCGTATTTTCTTCTGTTTAAGCCATTCTGTTGTTGATTTACTTCTATGCTTTGGGTCATTGTCCTGTTGCAACACCCATCTTCTGTTGAGCTTCAGCTGGTAGACAGATGGCCTTAAGTTCTCCTGCGAAATGTCTTGATAAACTTGGGAATTAATTTTTCCTTCGATGATAGCAATCCGTCCAGGCCCTGAAGCAGCAAAGCAGCCCCAAACCATGATGCCCCCACCACCATACTTCACAGTTGGGATGAGGTTTTGATGTTGCTGTGCTGTGCCTCTTTTTCACCACACATAGTGTTGTGTGTTTCTTCCAAACAACTCAACTCCTAAACATACCTACCCTAATTTAACACCATCACAGAAAGAGGCCTTAGATAAATTAAAATCTAGACAAGACATTACTATTAAAGACTCAGATAAGGGAGGTAGTATAGTGGTTTTGGACAGATCATATTATATAGAGGAGGCACACAGACAATTATATGACAAGGATGTCTATCGAATTTTACCCTCTGATCCTACAGAACTGTTTAAGGCTAAGCTATGGAGTCTCCTGGACGATGGCCTGGAGGAGGTGGTCATAGACCAAGACACTTTGAACTTCTTATATGTTTCCAATCCAGTTGTACCTATATTTCACCACCTCCCTAAGGTACATAAATCCTTGGAGGTGGTGAAAGGGAGACCTATAGTCTCGGGTATTGGATCACTATTTGAACAGCTTTCCAGTTGGATTGACTCCCTCCTCCAGCCCATTGTCCTACAGATCCCTTCCTATTTACGTGACACCAAGCACCTTCTCAATTGTCTCAAACAAGTGGCTTGGAACAAAGATTGCTCTTGGCTGACAATTGACGTGGTTGGTTTGTACTGATATTCTTAAAGAGTTTATAATTAAAGCTTTAGACTTTCTCTTACATCATAATTACTTTAAATTTGAAAATTAGTATTTCCTCCAGAGACGTGGGACCGCTATGGGTGCTAAATTTGCACCATCATATGCGAACATTTTCATGGCTTGGTGGGAGCGGTCCCACGTCTATGGTGAGGAAAACCCACATCGTAACTGCATCAGCACCTATAAAAGATTCATTGATGATCTTTTGATCATCTGGACTGGCACAGAGGATCAGAAATCTGATTATGTGTCTTTCATCAGACAGAATGAAGCAGGATTGGAATTTACTTTTCAATCAGATACCAACCTGACTACATATCTAGATCTAACCCTAATAGGTGATGTTGAAAAGGGTCAGGTGGTAACTAATCTTTATCGTAAAACTATCTCATGCAATAAAATTCTGCATGCTAATAGCAACCACCCTAGACATACTGGTTTTGGGATAGCAAAGGGTCAGTTTATACGCTTGAAGCGTAATTGCACAAACGAAAGTGACTTTGAGATGAACAGTAAAATATTGACCACTCAACTCCTAGAAAGGGGATACCACAAGAAGGTTGTTAATAGGGCCCTATTGGAGGTAAAACGTATTGACAGGTCAACGATGTTGTCAATTAATTACAACTCTGCTAGGAGCAACACATTTGATAAATCCAAACCACTATTTACAACCACCTATAGCCCTCAATATGGGGAAATTTGTTCAATAATCACTAAACAGTTGCCTATACTTACGGCAGAGGATAGTCTTAATGACTATGTGCAATCTGGGTGCAATTTTGTAGCCAAAAGGGGATGCACTCTAGGGAACATGCTATCACCCAGTATGCTAAAGAAAAAGCCAGGCACAAGTAGTTGGTTGCACGTTAAGGGACATTATAAATGCCATTTTAATAAGTGCATAGCCTGTGGCTGCACTCGTGTAACAAAAAGCTTTCAGTCTATGGCCACACAGAGAGTTTATTCCCTAAAGAATTGTACCAATTGTCGTACCAGTAATGTCATTTATCTTGTGTATTGTACATCCTGTAAAAAACAGTATGTAGGTTGCTCCACCAGGGAGGCACGAACACGAATTCGTGAGCATCTCAATAATATCGAAAATGGGATTGAATGCTCAGATCTAGCACGACATTTTATCATTAAACATGGTAAAAATATAAACAGTTTTCAATGGCAGGTCATTGAGCAAGTTAGGACCCCAGATAGAGGAGGTGATATATCCAGTAGGCTCCTCTATCAGGAGGCATACTGGATTTTTCAACTCAGAACAAGGAGACCAGCAGGCTTTAACATCGATGGCGACGTCATCAACCTCTGGCAAAGAAACCGATAGAATTAGCTTGAATCTGACAACTAGCTGTAGTCTAGTTGCCGTCATTTCAATTCTATTCTCCATCAGGATTGCCCTTATTCAATTGATAAATCTCAATACATTTAATATACCTTAAATATTAATTTTATGGCATGGCCTTACATATAAGTACTAGTATGTTAACTAATGAGAGATTCTGGCATTATGTCTCGATAGTCTTGAGCTTTTTGCTTCCATTAAACAATCAATAATTTCTAACATTGTAATATGCAACTCATTTTTTATATATATATTTTCATAGAGTCATGCCAGCATATGCAATTTATATGCTTTACTTGAGTTAACAAACTTTATCGTTATTGAAGCCATGGCAACTAATGCTACAATACATAAGGGTTAATAAATTTGCACTTTAATAAAAAGCATTGGCAACCAATGTTACAGTTCATAAGAGCATGTCCCTTTAACTATGTAGCTTTGATTCTCTTACACTCCCAGTGTTAACGATTCATTTTATACACTGGTGGTTATATATATGTATTTTTTATTTGTATTTTCTACTTATTTCATTTTCCCCTCATACGTTGTAATACAGGGAGTGCAGAATTATTAGGCAAGTTGTATTTTTGAGGATTAATTTTATTATTGAACAACAACCATGTTCTCAATGAACCCAAAAAACTCATTAATATCAAAGCTGAATATTTTTGGAAGTAGTTTTTAGTTTTGTTTTTAGTTATAGCTATTTTAGGGGGATATCTGTGTGTGCAGGTGACTATTACTGTGCATAATTATTAGGCAACTTAACAAAAAACAAATATATACCCATTTCAATTATTTATTTTTACCAGTGAAACCAATATAACATCTCAACATTCACAAATATACATTTCTGACATTCAAAAACAAAACAAAAACAAATCAGTGACCAATATAGCCACCTTTCTTTGCAAGGACACTCAAAAGCCTGCCATCCATGGATTCTGTCAGTGTTTTGATCTGTTCACCATCAACATTGCGTGCAGCAGCAACCACAGCCTCCCAGACACTGTTCAGAGAGGTGTACTGTTTTCCCTCCTTGTAAATCTCACATTTGATGATGGACCACAGGTTCTCAATGGGGTTCAGATCAGGTGAACAAGGAGGCCATGCCATTAGATTTTCTTCTTTTATACCCTTTCTTGCCAGCCACGCTGTAGAGTACTTGGACGCGTGTGATGGAGCATTGTCCTGCATGAAAATCATGTTTTCCTTGAAGGATGCAGACTTCTTCCTGTACCACTGCTTGAAGAAGGTGTCTTCCAGAAACTGGCAGTAGGACTGGGAATTGAGCTTGACTCCATCCTCAACCCGAAAAGGCCCCACAAGCTCATCTTTGATGATACCAGCCCAAACCAGTACTCCATCTCCACCTTGCTGGCGTCTGAGTCGGACTGGAGCTCTCTGCCCTTTACCAATCCAGCCACGGGCCCATCCATCTGGCCCATCAAGACTCACTCTCATTTCATCAGTCCATAAAACCTTAAAAAAATCAGTCTTGAGATATTTCTTGGCCCAGTCTTGACGTTTCAGCTTGTGTGTCTTGTTCAGTGGTGGTCGTCTTTCAGCCTTTCTTACCTTGGCCATGTCTCTGAGTATTGCACACCGTGTGCTTTTGGGCACTCCAGTGATGTTGCAGCTCTGAAATATGGCTAAACTGGTGGCAAGTGGCATCTTGGCAGCTGCACGCTTGACTTTTCTCAGTTCATGGGCAGTTATTTTGCGCCTTGGTTTTTCCACACGCTTCTTGCGACCCTGTTGACTATTTTGAATGAAACGCTTGATTGTTCGATGATCACGCTTCAGAAGCTTTGCAATTTTAAGAGTGCTGCATCCCTCTGCAAGATATCTCACTATTTTTTACTTTTCTGAGCCTGTCAAGTCCTTCTTTTGACCCATTTTGCCAAAGGAAAGGAAGTTGCTTAATATTATGCACACCTGATATAGGGTGTTGATGTCATTAGACCACACCCCTTCTCATTACAGAGATGCACATCACCTAATATGCTTAATTGGTAGTAGGCTTTCGAGCCTATACAGCTTGGAGTAAGACAACATGCATAAAGAGGATGATGTGGTCAAAATACTCATTTGCCTAATAATTCTGCACACAGTGTATTTGTAAAGTATAGAACCGATCCTGATTACATGTTTGTTATTTACACTGTTGTATCTCAGTTTAATATAGGAATGTTTTGTCGTTAATCATGCTCAGCTGGGGCTTTGTTCTTTCAGTCACAGGGGCTTTTTAAGCTCAGTGTCTGTCTTCACAAAGTGTGTCTATGAGTAAGGCTAACATGTAGCCGAAACGCGTAAGACAGCCCAGCTTCACTATATTATGTTCACTTTGTTTTTATCCCCTTTTTTTCACTTGGTTTCCAATAAAATATGAACTTTTAGAACTTTATAGTGCCTGGAGACTCGCATGGTTTTTGCTTTTTTTGCTGTTTGGATACATATTGTTACCACGCTCGAATCTCGGCACTCAGGTGAACAACCGGTGTATGGGGCTACGATCGAGTAGCAGGGAATCCCATTGGTGCAGGAGACGATTCACGTCACGGACCGGAAGCACCTGACAACGCTCAGCCATAGCGTGCAAACTAAACAGCACCACGGAGGCTGTGGAGTGGTATGCCCATACGGATGACAATTGGAGCACCGGACAACGACCTCTACAAGTGAGGAGTCAGAGGTGCAGCAGCGATGGCGGGTTTTTCCTAAGGCTCCTGGAGACAGGCTCAAATAGCGAGCGTTGTGAGTTATACACCATCCCGGTGTCAAGCCGCATCTATATATTTACCTGCCATATCGCAGATTCTGCTTCATCCATAACTTTATATCCTTTGCATTACTTGCACGTTATATACAGCTTATACAGCTTGGACAGGATTTATTTCCCTCCCCATACACCATACACCTTGAGCTACACTAGGAAGAATTTCCTGTTTAAATATACATATTGACTTTTTTCTTCCGTGAGCCCGGTGACAATACTACTGTTTATACTAATACTACAGTGACACCTGCTGATGGACTTTTTCTGTTATTTTTCTATCAACCTATTTAATTACAAAAAGTCCACCACCTTTGCATATCATGGAAACCACAGATTTATTTTCACTGAGATCTTTAACAGACATGGATATGGAAAGACTATCTTTGGACGATAATTTTATCAAACAAACTGAATCTTTATCTATCAGTGACATATTTCAATTATTGGAAAAGACTCTCTTACAGGAGTATAGGATTTGGTGGGACAAGCGTGCCCTAGAGAAATATCTACAAATGAATCTCATACCAAGGGGACTGAGACTCAATAAATACCCTTCTTTCCATGTTGACGATCATGACTTTATTAAAGACTGGAATATCATATTGACTGAATGTTCTAACAGATTGATGGGTTTAATTATAAGATACAAAGAGTCCCAGTAAAAGAAGACTAGGGAGGATCTAGTTAATATCCAAAAGGATCTTAATATCTTTATAAATCACCCTAAATACTCACAGTTCGACCAAATACTACAAGAAACTATTAAAAAATTTAGAACTGACTTAGACAACTTTAAACTTAGAAAGAATAATAGAGATTACGCAGATCACACCAATAATAGGGTATACACCTGGCATCTGCGCTCACAGCTTTCAAACATTAGACAAAGGAAGTCTAGGTCCAATTCTAGATCTACACATTCTACCAGTAAAGAGAGATCTGATAAGAAAGTAACCTTTTCTGATAATGATACGTCTGAGGATGACCGCTCAGATAATGAAAGTAGATTTGATTCGAGTGGTCCCTCAGATGATGAAATTCAAGTATTATGTCCAATCATCAAAAATGCAAGATCAGATCCCATTGTCACAAGAAACACCCATAAGAGGGGTAACACTACCCCAACAATCTCAGTTAATGATCAGAGGAATATGGAGTTTCTTAGTGACAATGAAGCGGATCCCAGACCCACTGCCACCTCAGCACCTACTGACAATTCAGCTGATACACAGGTTTTTCAAAATGCCATCAGAGGCACCAAAGGAGGAGGGGTAAGAGGAAGAGGGGCAAGAGGCAGAAGGGGACGCTACAGGGGCAGGGGAAGATGGAACAAGTAAACCCTTTGAAAATTATCAATTTGTCTTCCACTGGATTGACTGATGGGGAAATAGAGGTACTTAGTTTGGGTCTAGGCTATGTCCCCACTAAAAAGTTTAATCTTTTCGACACTATTGTCGACGTTAATAGGCTAATTAGAAGTATAACATTAAAAAAGTTTTTTTGGGACAAACAACCAGACAGTGCCTCTGCACCCCCCTCAGACACACCATTATGTCCTACTCAGGAACACATCTATGACGTAGTAGATTTTCATGAAGTATGTGATATACTTAGTCTGCAGGATTTAAGTGCTGAGACATATATGGATTCACAGAACTTAAAATCATCACATGTTGGCTACAAACCAAAATCAATGTTCTACCCCACTCATGAACAGGGACCTTTTTTGAAGCCTTTCACAAAAGGGTAGAACAAGACCTGATCACACTCCATAATAATCCTAAACATACCTACCCTAATTTAACACCATCACAGAAAGAGGCCTTAGATAAATTAAAATCTAGACAAGACATTACTATTAAAGACTCAGATAAGGGAGGTAGTATAGTGGTTTTGGACAGATCATATTATATAGAGGAGGCACACAGACAATTATATGACAAGGATGTCTATCGAATTTTACCCTCTGATCCTACAGAACTGTTTAAGGCTAAGCTATGGAGTCTCCTGGATGATGACCTGGAGGAGGGGGTCATAGACCAAGACACTTTGAACTTCTTATATGTTTCCAATCCAGTTGTACCTCTATTTCACCACCTCCCTAAGGTACATAAATCCTTGGAGGTGGTGAAAGGGAGACCTATAGTCTCGGGTATTGGATCACTATTTGAACAGCTTTCCAGTTGGATTGACTCCCTCCTCCAGCCCATTGTCCTACAGATCCCTTCCTATTTAAGTGACACCAAGCACCTTCTCAATTGTCTCAAACAAGTGGCTTGGAACAAAGATTGTGTCAGCCGCTCTGGAATCAATCCGGGATGTAACCCAACTGCTAGCGTGAATTGAAAAGCACACGCTAGCACACTGAGAAATATCCAGGACATGACCCACTCAGGAAGCAGATTAGAAGATAACAAAAATGAATATTGTTCCAGAATGCAGGAAAGCCACAAAGGATAAAACGTCCCTTTAAGTAGTAAAAAGAACAAAAAGGAAATGCTCTTACTTGAAGCTTCTGAAACAGGTCCTCTTTAACAGGCTTGTAAAACAAAGGAAAAGTTCTCTTTTGCAGCTTGTAAAAGTAAAAGTTCCTTTTAAGCAGGTGTATAACAAACAGAAAGGTAAAGTTCTCTTTTGCAGCTTGTAAAAGTAAATGTCCCTTTTAAGCAGGTGTATAACAAACAGAAAGGCAAAGTTCTCTTTTGCAGCTTGTAAAAGTAAAATGTCCCTTAAAGCAGGTTTATAACAAACAGAAAGGCAAAGTTCTCTTGTGCAGCTTGTAAAAGTAAAATGTCCCTTTAAGCAGGTTTTGTTTATCAAAGATAAGGTTTAAAGGTAAAGGCAAAAGCAAGGTCAGGCAGGCAGAAGTCGGCATCCAAATATCAGCAAAAGGTATAGGCAAAAGACAAGGTCAGGCAAGCAGAAGTCGGCATCCAAGTATCAGCAAAAGGGTAAAAGCTACAGGCAAGGTCAGGCAGGCAGAAGTCTATGTCCAAATATCAGCAAGTAGGGATTAGGCAAGAGGCTTGGTCAGGCAGGCAGAAAATCGGTACACAAAAGATCAGAAAGATACGGTACTCACAATCCAAAGGTAGCAAACAAACGGGCCCAGATTCAGATCTCCCGCCGTTGTTTAAAGGGCAGGAGCGTAACCGTCATCAGAGGGGTGTGTTGAGAAAGCGTCATGTTGCTAAGCAACATGACGTCAGACACACAGAGCAGTTCCGGGAGCCGCGGCGACACGGCGATGAACGGATGCAAACATGACAGCACCCCCCTCCTCAAGGACCCCTCCGGGGGACAGGACCAGGTCTATCAGGATGAGTCTTGTGGAAGGTCTTGACCAAAACAGGAGCATTTACTTGATGAGCAGGTTCCCAAGAACGTTCCGTGACTGGATAACCCTTCCAATGAATGAGATAATACAATTTCTTGCCCCGCAACTTGGAATCTAGAATATGGCTGATTTCAAACTCAGGATGTCCATGCACCAATAACGGTGGAGGTTTAGAAAAAGGCTTAGAATACCTGTTAACCATCACAGGTTTTAAAAGAGAAACATGGAATACCGGATGGACTTTGAGAGACTTGGGTAAAGCTACCCGATAAGCAGTGGAACACACCTGACCCAGTATTCGGAAAGGACCCACATATCGTGGTCCCAATTTGTTAGAAGGTTGTTTCAGGCGAAGAAATCGAGAGGAAATCCAAACTTTATCACCAGGGCGATATTTGGGAGCCTTCTTCCGTCGAAGATCTGAAAAGAACTTGTAACGTCTAGAAGTTACAGAAAGAATACGATGTATCTTCTGCCAATGTCGAGTTAATCTTCGGGCTGTAAGATCAGAAGCAGGATTCACTGTGGAGGAAGTATGCAAAGGGAATGTCCTAGGCTGATATCCGTAAGCTGCATAAAAAGGAGAAGTCTGAAGGGAGGAATTGTACCGGGCATTATGAGCCAGTTCAGCCAAAGGAAGGTAAGAAGTCCAGTTAGAGTGATAATGATCCACATAATGTCTAAGATATGTTTCAAGACACTGGTTTACTCTTTCAGTCTGACCATTCGATTGTGGGTGGTGAGAAGTAGAGAGAGATATAGTAGTACCAAAATGTTTACAAAGTGACCTCCAAAATCGAGAAACGAATTGTACCCCTCTATCTGACACAATATCTAGAGGAAAACCATGGATTCTTACAATATGTAGAATAAAAAGTTCAGAGAGTCTTTTGGCAGATGGTAATCCTGGCAAGGGTACAAAATGAGCCGTCTTAGTGAACCTGTCGACCACCACCCAGATAGTATTGTTCCCAGTGGACAAGGGAAGATCAGTAATAAAGTCCATGGATACATGAGTCCAAGGCTGGTGAGGTATAGGCAATGGTTGGAGTAATCCTGAAGGAAGTTGGCGTGGAGTTTTGTTCATGGCACATTGTGTGCATACTGAGACGTAATCCTTCACATCTTGAGAGAGTGTAGGCCACCAGACATGTTGTTTGAGGTTTCGAGTGGTAATACTGATGCCAGGATGTCCAGAAAGGGGACTATCATGAGCCCAAAATAAAATCTTGGAACGAAGGCGTTCAGGAACAAAGAGTAAACCATCGGGAGGTTTACAGGACAAAGGAAGATGCTTTTGAGCGGACTGTAATTCTTGTAACCAAGAAGTTGTTAACTGGGCAATGACTTCATGAGGTTGGAGAATGGTACCAGACTCAGGAACTGGGGTATCTTGAAATTGTCTGGAAAGTGCGTCTGCTTTAATATTTTTTGAACCAGGTATGTAAGACAAATTATAGTGAAACCGAGAGAAGAATAATGACCAGCGTGCTTGCCTGGAATTTAATCGTTTGGCTGTTTGGAGATACAGAAGGTTCTTATGATCAGTAAGTATAGTAAATGGCAAAGAAGTACCTTCCAGCCAATGTCTCCATTCATCCAATGCCATTTTGATGGCAAGCAGCTCTTTATTCCCTACGTCATAGTTAAATTCGGAAGGAGTGAATTTTTTAGAGAAAAAAGCAACAGGATGAATCCTTCCAGTCTCTGGTATTCGTTGAGACAGAACAGCTCCAGCAGCAACAGAGGAAGCATCTACCTCCAGAATAAATTGAAACTCAGGATTTGGATGACGAAGGATAGGAGCTGAGGAAAAAGCTTCTTTGAGAGATTCAAAAGCTTCTATAGCCTCAGACGGCCATACTTTACAGTTTTGTCCTTTTCTAGTGAGAGAAGTAAGAGGAGAAGTAATAGTAGCAAAATTCTTGATGAACTTTCTGTAATAATTGGCGAAGCCTAGGAAACGTTGTAAAGCCTTCAAAGAATCAGGTCTAGGCCAATCCAATATGGCAGAAAGTTTAGTAGGGTCCATTTCGAATCCAGATGCCGATATTACATAACCCAGAAAGGGTATGGATTTTTGATGGAAGGAACATTTCTCCAGTTTAGCAAACAGATGGAATTCTCTTAGATGTTGAAGTACTTTCTTGACGTGGTGCACATGATCTTGGAGGTTCTGAGAAAAAATTAAGATGTCGTCCAGGTATATGATAACAAATATATTCAAAAAATCACGAAAGATCTCGTTTACAAAATGCTGGAAAACCGCCGGAGCATTGCATAGCCCGAAGGGCATGACCAAATATTCATAATGCCCAAATCGAGTGTTAAAGGCAGTCTTCCACTCATCTCCTTCGCGTATACGGATCAAGTTGTATGCACCACGTAGGTCGAGTTTGGTGAAAATGGTGGCTCCCTGAAGATAAGTAAAAAGTTCAGGAATAAGGGGCAGAGGATAACTGTTCTTGATGGTAATCTGATTCAATCCACGATAATCAATACAGGGTCTTAATCCGCCATCCTTTTTTCCCACAAAAAAGAAACCAGCCCCTACGGGGGAAGAAGAGGGTCGAATAAATCCTCTAGCCAGATTGTCTTTTATATATTCTTCCAGAGCCATGTTTTCTGGTTTAGAAAGTGGATATGTCTTGCCACGAGGATAGGCAGCCCCAGGAAGGAGATCAATGGGACAATCAAAAGGGCGATGAGGAGGAAGACGTTCAGCTTCTTTTTTGGAGAAAACATCCACAAAGTCATGGTAATGCATAGGTAAGGATTCCGGAGTTTCAACTGTGAGAGCAATAGTGAGTGGTAACTTAGTAATCTTTTGAAGACATTTAGTCTGGCATGTAGATCCCCAGGAAGTGAGTTCACCGAAAGTCCAAGAAAAAATGGGATTGTGAATCTGGAGCCAGGGTAATCCCAAGATAATGGGAAATTGTGGAGTGGGAATGACATCGAAACAAATTGTCTCGGAATGAAGTATTCCTACGGTGAAGAGTAAGGGTTGAGTAGAAAACTGAATGTATCCAGAACCCAAAGGATCTCCACTGACCGTAGAAACTGAAATGGAATACTCCTTCTTTAGTAAGGGTATAGAATGAGTAGAAACAAATGTAGAGTCAATGAACACACCTCCAGCACCAGAATCAATTAGAGCTTGGGTATAGATCTTCTTATGTCCAATTAGAAGAGTTACTGGAACAAAGAGTTTCTTGTATAGGGAATGACCACTATTTTGGCTTAACTCAGTTCCCTGGACTAGAGTTAAGCCCTGGCTTTTACTGGCCTAGTAGGACAATCCCTTAATAAATGCCCTTTAAGGCCACAGTACAGACATAAGCCAAGAGTCCGTCTTCTCAAGCGTTCAGTCTCAGTTAATTTTATACTTCCTACTTCCATGGGTTCAGCCTGATCAGTAGTAGGAGAGGCTGGAGTGACTGGATTAGAAAAACGAGGAGCCAAACGAAAAGGAGTTCGAGTTGAAGTCCTCTGTGTTCTATCCTTTTCTTGTTGGCGTTCACGAAACCTGGCGTCGAGACTGATACAGAGATTTATTAAGGCTTCTAAGGACTCTGGAAGTTCACGATACACCAATTCATCCTTGAGACGCTCAGAAAGTCCTTTACGGAAAGCGGCTCTGAGTGCTCCCTGATTCCAAGTGGTTTCAGAGGCAAGGGTGCGGAACTCAATAGCATATTGAGAGACTGGTTGATTTCCTTGACGTAAATCCAGGAGAGTAGCTTCAGCAGCGGATGACCTTCCAGGTTTATCGAATACGTTTGAGAATGTAGATAAAAATGTATCAACATCCAACAGTATAGGATCATTCTTTTCTAGCAAAGGTGATACCCAAGCCAAGGCTTTTCCTTTCATTAAGGAAATAAGAAATGTGATTCTAGAAGAGGCAGTAGCAAAGAGAGCAGGGCTATTTCGGAAATGAAGACGGCATTGATTCAGAAAGACTCTACATTCTTCAGGATTCCCATCATATTTATCCGGAAGAGGTATCCTGGGACTTAGTTGTACCTGAGACTGATTGTTAGGAATCGGAGGAGGTAATGCCTCAATCGGATTTGGATTGGGATTAGGATTGGGAGGTGCGGTAGCAACCAAATTTTGTAATAGAGCAGTAATTTGATCAAGTTTAGTGTCCAGAGACTGCAAGTGAGTGGAATGAGAACCCAAGAGCTGTCCCTGGTGAGCCACTGCCATAGATAATTCAGTGGGGTCCATTTTAGTGGCCCGTTTGTAATGTCAGCCGCTCTGGAATCAATCCGGGATGTAACCCAACTGCTAGCGTGAATTGAAAAGCACACGCTAGCACACTGAGAAATATCCAGGACGTGACCCACTCAGGAAGCAGATTAGAAGATAACAAAAATGAATATTGTTCCAGAATGCAGGAAAGCCACAAAGGATAAAACGTCCCTTTAAGTAGTAAAAAGAACAAAAAGGAAATGCTCTTACTTGAAGCTTCTGAAACAGGTCCTCTTTAACAGGCTTGTAAAACAAAGGAAAAGTTCTCTTTTGCAGCTTGTAAAAGTAAAAGTTCCTTTTAAGCAGGTGTATAACAAACAGAAAGGTAAAGTTCTCTTTTGCAGCTTGTAAAAGTAAATGTCCCTTTTAAGCAGGTGTATAACAAACAGAAAGGCAAAGTTCTCTTTTGCAGCTTGTAAAAGTAAAATGTCCCTTAAAGCAGGTTTATAACAAACAGAAAGGCAAAGTTCTCTTGTGCAGCTTGTAAAAGTAAAATGTCCCTTTAAGCAGGTTTTGTTTATCAAAGATAAGGTTTAAAGGTAAAGGCAAAAGCAAGGTCAGGCAGGCAGAAGTCGGCATCCAAATATCAGCAAAAGGTATAGGCAAAAGACAAGGTCAGGCAAGCAGAAGTCGGCATCCAAGTATCAGCAAAAGGGTAAAAGCTACAGGCAAGGTCAGGCAGGCAGAAGTCTATGTCCAAATATCAGCAAGTAGGGATTAGGCAAGAGGCTTGGTCAGGCAGGCAGAAAATCGGTACACAAAAGATCAGAAAGATACGGTACTCACAATCCAAAGGTAGCAAACAAACGGGCCCAGATTCAGATCTCCCGCCGTTGTTTAAAGGGCAGGAGCGTAACCGTCATCAGAGGGGTGTGTTGAGAAAGCGTCATGTTGCTAAGCAACATGACGTCAGACACACAGAGCAGTTCCGGGAGCCGCGGCGACACGGCGATGAACGGATGCAAACATGACAGATTGCTCTTGGCTGACAATTGATGTGGTTGGTTTGCACTCAGCCATTCCGCATGACCAAGGGCTTGAGGCAGTAAGATGTCTTTTAGATCAACTGAGTGGTTATGATGATATTCTTAAAGAGTTTATAATTAAAGCATTAGACTTTCTCTTACATCATAATTACTTTAAATTTGAAAATGAGTATTTCCTCCAGAGACGTGGGACCGCCATGGGTGCTAAATTTGCACCATCATATGTGAACATTTTCATGGCTTGGTGGGAGCGGTCCCACGTCTATGGTGAGGAAAACCCACATCGTAACTGCACCTATAAAAGATTCATTGATGATCTTTTGATCATCTGGACTGGCACAGAGGATCAGAAATCTGATTTTGTGTCTTTCATCAACCAGAATTAAGCAGGATTGGAATTTACTTTTCAATCAGATACCAACCTGACTACATATCTAGATCTAACCCTAATAGGTGATGTTGAAAAGGGTCAGGTGGTAACTAATCTTTATCGTAAACCTATCTCATGCAATAAAATTCTGCATGCTAATAGCAACCACCCTAGACATACTGGTTTTGGGATAGCAAAGGGTCAGTTTATACGCTTGAAGCGTAATTGCACAAACGAAAGTGACTTTGAGATGAACAGTAAAATATTGACCACTCAACTCCTAGAAAGGGGATACCACAAGAAGGTTGTTAATAGGGCCCTATTGGAGGTAAAACGTATTGACAGGTCAACGATGTTGTCAATTAATTACAACTCTGCTAGGAGCAACACATTTGATAAATCCAAATCACTATTTACAACCACCTATAGCCCTCAATATGGGGAAATTTGTTCAATAATCACTAAACAGTTGCCTATACTTACGGCAGAGGATAGTCTTAATGACTATGTGCAATCTGGGTGCAATTTTGTAGCCAAAAGGGGATGCACTCTAGGGAACATGCTATCACCCAGTATGCTAAAGAAAAAGCCAGGCACAAGTAGTTGGTTGCACGTTAAGGGACATTATAAATGCCATTTTAATAAGGGCATAGCCTGTGGCTGCACTCGTGTAACAAAAAGCTTTCAGTCTATGGCCACACAGAGAGTTTATTCCCTAAAGAATTGTACCAATTGTCGTACCAGTAATGTCATTTATCTTGTGGATTGTACATCCTGTAAAAAACAGTATGTAGGTTGCTCCACCAGGGAGGCACGAACACGAATTCGTGAGCATCTCAATAATATCGAAAATGGGATTGAATGCTCAGCTCTAGCACGACATTTTATCATTAAACATGGTAAAAATATAAACAGTTTTCAATTATTTAATGTTCTAATTTACTTCTTGATGACTAATATTATTGTAATATTCTTTATTTAAAATTATGAATCCATCCATATACACTGTAACTGTGTTTGTACCTATTTTGTTGTTTTGTACCACATACTATCTTCAATAAAACTGGATAAAAAACAAAAACATTGCCATGTAGGAGTTTATAGTTTTATTAGGTGACACACTGTTATGTTTAAAACACTTTTGATTTATTACTCCTATCCAATCCTTTCACACTCTGCATGGAACTGACCAAGGAAACAATAAGATAAACGTGCAGCATGCAGCTATGTTTAAAACACTGTGGCTGTATTAAACCCTTTAATTAATCCTTTCACATGCTTTGAGTGACACTGAATACAGTTTCCAGAGTAAATATCCATCTGTATTTAGTTCAAATCTTCTTCGAGGTGCAAAACTGTGCTTCTCGTCACACAAGTTTAGAGGTGTGAATTCCCTGTAAGTGATTTCCTTAGGATTCCATGGCAGTCTTAATAAGACCTTCTCTCCGCAGAGAACCTGACCCACCTGTTTCATCTGCTGGATCTGCAAGCTTTCATGTACTTACTCCAAACACCTTAAAGATGCTGCTTTCACACTTGAGAGTCCCAGCTATGTGCGCCATTGGAAACATATAGGGCCAGATTACAAGTGGAGCGTTAACAGTTACGCGCAAGCGATAAGGGGTTTACCGCCGCTGTTTGTGCACGTCAGGTTTTCTGCTCATATTACAAGTTGAAAGTAAATGCGATCGCTTGAGCGCAATTGAAGTTAACATGCGTCGGGTTACGGTGTCCTCAAAGCTCTTGTTAACTGTTTTACAAAAAAGTGTCACAAAACACATCAAAAATACATTACAAAGTATAGATACTGGCAAATTAGTTAAGTTAATCGTTTTTTCGTATCCGTTTGTTTTTTCGGATCCATTCTTTATTCATATACATTATTCTATTGTGAAGTTTAGAATAGAATAATGCACATGAATAAAGAATGGATCCGAAAAAACGATTTAATTTAACATAACTAATTTGCCGGTGATTGCCGAAACTAAATTATCTAAAACCTGCCGCTGCCACCTACATCGCCGACACTAAATAAAGCTATTAACCCCTAAACCGCCATCCCCCCACATCGCCAACACTACCTAAACCTATTAACCCCTAAACCGCACCCCCCCCCACATCGCTGACATTAACTAAATCACTAATAATAATATATATATAATAACCTCTAAACCACCGTTCCCCGATATCGCTGACACTAACTAAACCTATTAACCCCTAAACCGCACCCACTCACATCGCCAACACTACCTAAACCTATTAACCCCTAAACTGCACCCCCCACATTGTTGACACTAACTAAATCACTAATAAAGCTATTAACCCCTAAACCACCGTTCTCCGACATTGCCAACACTAACTAAACCTATTAACCCCTAAACTGTGCCCCCCACATCGCCAACACTACCCAAACCTATTAACCCCGACAACTTAAATTAAACTATATTAATCCCTAAACCTAATACCCCCTATCTTTAATAACTTTAACATAATTAAAATAGACCTAAATTAAAGTTAGAATTATTAACTAACTAACTTTTTAAAAATAAATACTAACTTACCTGTGAACTAAAAATAAAACCTAAGCTAGCTACAGTATAACTATTTACTAACTACCTAGTTAAAATAAATACAAACTTACCTGTGAAATAAAAATAAAACCTAAGCTTACGCTAATAAAACGTAAGATTACTAAAAATAAAAAACCTAACATTACCAAAAATAAAAATCCTAAGATTACTAAAAATTAAAACTACAATTACAAAAAATAATAAACACTAAAATTACAAATAATAAAACAAAATACTATTACAAAAATTAACAAACTAAAGTATCCAAAACAATAAAATTTATTCCTATTCTAATAACCCGTTTTAAAAAAAAGCACATCAAAGTAAAAAAACCTAATCTATAATAAACTACCAAGGGCCCTTAAAAGGTCCTTTTGTAGGCCCTTAAAAGGGCCTTTTGTAGGGCATTGCCCTAAAGTTAACAGCTCTTTTGCAAAAAAAGAAAAACAAACACCCCCTAACATTACAAACCCCCACCCCCCAAACCCACAAAATAAATATAAACCTAATCGACCCATTGCCCCGAACTAGGCATTTGTATGGGCATTGCCCTCAAAAGGGCATATAGCTCTTTTTCGGTCCATTAAAAATAAAAAATGCCTAATCTAAAAAAAAACAAAAAAACACCCAAAAAAAAAAAAAAAAACATTACAAAAAATAACAAACGAAATTATCCAAAATAATAGAAATTATTCCTATTCTTATACCCCATTTAAAAAAAAAAAACACCCCAAAATAAAAAAAACCTAATCTTTAAAAAACTACCAATACCCCCCCAAACCCACAAAATAAAAAAAACCGAATCTACCCATTGCCCTGAAAAGGGCATTTGTATGGGCATTGCCCTCAAAAGGGCATTCAGCTCTTTTTCGGCCCTTTAAATACCTAATCTAAAAAAAAAACACCCCAAAAAAAAACAACTAACACTAACCCCAAAATCTGTACTCACAGTTGCTGAAGTCCGGCAAAAGCTCTTCATCCCAGCGGCGAAGCATCTTCATCGAAGCGGCTCCATGTTTATCCATTGCGGGACCGGCATCTTCTTCATCCCTGCAGAGGCGAAGCAGTCGATGCACGGAGGCGGAGGTCCATCGGTCCGACGTGGAGGTCCTCTTCATGTGATCGTCCGCCGCACACTTAGGATTCAATGCAAGGTACCCCTTTTATATTGGGGGTACCATTGCATTTTTATTGGCTGAAAAATTTAAATCAGCCAATAGGAATTAGAGCTGCTTAAATCCTATTGGCTGATTTGAACAGCCAATAGGATTTAAGAAGCTCTCATTCCTATTGGCTGATTCAAATCAGCCAATAGGATTTAAGCAGCTCTAATTCCTATTGGCTGATTTAAATTTTTCAGCCAATAAGAATGCAACGGTACCCCTAATATAAAAGGGTTACCTTGCATTGAATCCTCAGTGTGCAGCGAACGATCGCATGAAGAGGACTTTCACATCGGACCAATAGACCTCTGCCTGGACCTCCGCCTCTGCGAATCGACTACTCCGCCTCCGCACGGATGAAGAAGATGCCGGTCCGGCGATGGATGTAGATGGAGCCGTCTGGATGAAGATGCTTCGCCGCTGGGATGAGGATCTTTCGCCGAACTTCAGCAACTGTGAGTACCGATTTTGGGGTTAGTGTTAGGTTTTTTTGGGGGTTTTTTGGGGTGTTTTTTTTTAGATTAGGTATGTAATGGGTTGAAAAAGAGCTGAATGCACTTTTAAGGACAGTAAAAGAGCTGGATGCCCTATTTTGTGGGTTTGGGGTGGGGGTTTTTACTGTTAGGGGGTGTTTGTTTTTATTTTTAAGCAAAAGAGCTGTTAACTTTTGGGCAATGCCCTACAAAAGACCCTTTTAAAGGGACAGTCTACACCAGAATTGTTAATTGTTTTAAAAGATAGATAATCCCTTTATTACCCATTCTCCAGTTTTGCATTACCAACACAGTTATATTTATATATTTTTTACCTCTGTGATTATCTAAGCCTCTGCAAAATGCCCCTTTATTTCAGTTCTTTTGACAGACTTGCAGTTTAGCCAATCAGTGATGGCTCCCAGGTAACTTTGCGTGCATTGAGCACAGTGTTTTCTATATGAAACACATGAACTAACACCCTCTAGTGGTGAAAAGCCTGTTAAAATGTATTCTTAAGAGGCGGCCTTCAAGGTCTAAGAAATTAGCATATGAACCTCCTAGGTTAAGCTTTCAACTAAGAATACCATGAGAACAAAGCAAAATTGGTGATAAAAGTAAATTGGAAAATTGTTTAAAATTACATGCCCTATATGAATCATGAAAGTTTATTTTAGACTAGACTGTCCCTTTAAGGGCTATTGGCAGTTTATTATAGATTAGGGATTTTTTATTTTGGGGTGGGGTTTTTTTTAACAGGGTATTAGAATAGGAATAATTTTTATTATTTTGGATAATTTCATTTGTTATTTTCTGTAATGGTAGTTTTTTTTTATTTTTTGTAATTGTAGTTTAATTTTTTTAGTAATCTTACGGCTAGATTACAAGTTTTTCGTTCTGAGCTATGCGGTGCTAACGAGCAGTTTATGCTCACCGCTCACTTACAGATAGCGCTGGTATTACGGGTTTTTACAAACCCGGCATTAACCACAAAAAAGTGAGCGTAGAGCAAAATTTTGCTCCACATCTCACCTCAATACCAGCGCTGCTTACGTTAGCGGTGAGCTGGTAAAACGTGCTTGTGCACGATTTCCCCATAGGAATCAATGGGGAGAGCTAGCTGAAAAAACACCTGCAAAAAAGTAGCGTTTAGCACCTAACGCAGCCCTATTGATTCCTATGGGGAAATAGAAGTTATGTCTACACCTAACACCCTAACATGAACCCCGAGTCTAAACACCCCATATCTTATACTTATTAACCCCTAATCTGCTGCCCCCGACATCGCCGACACCTACTTTATATTATTAACCCCTAATCTGCCGCTCCGGACACCGCCGCCACCTACATTATATGTATGAACCCCTAATCTGCTGCCCCCAACATTGCCGACACCTACATTATATTTATTAACCCCTAATCTGCCGCCCCAATGTCGCCGCAACCTAACTACATTTATTAACCCCTAATCTGCCGCCCCCAACGTCGCCACCACTATAATAAATGTATTAACCCCTAAACCTAAGTCTAACCCTAACCCCCCCTAACTTAAATATAATTTAAATAAATCTAAATAAAATTACTACAATTAACTAAATAATTCCTATTTAAAACTAAATACTTACCTAACATATAAACCCTAAGCTAGCTACAATATAACTAATAGTTACATTGGAGCTAGCTTAGGGTTTATTTTTATTTTACAGGCAACTTTGTATTTATTTTAACTAGGTACAATAGTTAGTAAATAGTTATTAACTATTTAATAACTACCTAGTTAAAATAAAGACAAATTTACCTGTAAAATAAAACCTAACCTAAGTTACAATTACACCTAACACTACACTACAATTAAATTAATTACCTAAATTAAATACAATTAATTACAATTAAATAAAATTATCTAAAGTACAAAAACAAACAAACACTAAATTACAGAAAATAATAAACAAATTACAAGATTTTTAAACTAATTACACCTAATCTAATCCCCCTAACAAAATAAAAAAGCCTCCCCAAAATAAAAAAAACCCTACCCTACACTAAATTGCAAATAGCCCTTAAAAGTGCCTTTTGCGGGGCATTGCCCCAAAGTAATCAGCTCTTTTACCTGAAAAAAAATTACAATCCCCCCCAACATTAAAACCCACCACCCACACAACCAACCCTACTCTAAAACCCACCCAATCCCCTCTTTAAAAAACCTAACATTAACCCCCTGAAGATCACCTTACCGGGAGACATCTTCTCCCAACCGGGCCAAAGTCCTCAACGAAGCCGGGAGAAGTCTTCATCCAAGCCGGGCGAAGTGGTCCTCCAGACGGGCAGAAGTCTTCATCCAGACGGCATCTTCTATCTTCATCCATCCGGCGCGGAGCGGGTCCATTTTCAAGACATCCGACACGGAGCATCCTCTTCTTCCGATGGCTAAACACTGAATGAAGGTTCCTTTAAATGACGTAATCCAAGATGGCGTCCCTTCAATTCCGATTGGCTGATAGAATTCTATCAGCCAATTGTAATTAAGGTAGAAAAAATCCTATTGGCTGATGCAATCACTCCCTGTCACAGGAGCGAGCTGCACTTAGTCTTATGGCGCGGTCGGGCCGGGCTGTGACTATACAGCTGGCCCGATGCGCTGAGTAAATATAACAGACCCGCTCAGCAGAGAGCAGAGAGCGGGTCTGTGAAACAGTGCTTTTTTAAAAAAAATTAATAGGGGAAATTATGTTTTAATAATGTTTGGCTAATATAATGTTATATAATTCTGCACTATGTGAAGAATTATATAACATTATTTTTAAGGTTTACTGTCCCTTTAAAGGGAAATGAAACACTAGATTTTTCTGTGCATAAATGTTTTGTAGATGATCCATTTATATAGCCCATCGGGTAGTGTTTTTGTAAAAATGTATAGTTTTGCTTATTTTTCAGACTCCTAACTAAGCCCCAAAGTGTCAGATGTAAGCGCCCATTTACAGACTCCTGCCTGTTGGCTCTTGTTTGTGTAAAGGGTCTTTTCATTGGGTGTCTCAGCCTAACCTCATCAACAGTGCTAAATTGTGAGCTTCTAAGTTTTTAAAAGGTTTTATACTGGATTTTTATATCTGTATCTGTGTATATTCTACTTTATAGTAGTTTCTATTGCATGCAGTTATAAGAAAATTGGTTTACAGTGTCCCTTTAAACATTTTTCTTCCAACTTTACCCCAATGGGATTATTTATATTCAAAACAAAACATTATTTAGAGAAGAAAATTATTTATTTGATATGATCCATTTCTGTGAATATGCCTTAAGGGAACACTGCACTATACAATTTGTTTCCCCTTAATGTGTTCTAATTTACTACTGTAGAGTATTAAATTAACAGAAAATTGCTCTTTTGTTATTTTTATTTTATTATTATTGTTATTATTATTATTATAAACAATTATTTCTAGAGCACCAGCAGGTTCTGCAGTGCTATAAACATAGGTATAATATGCAAGGTAGCATTTATGAGAGATAAATGGATAGAGGGCCCTGTCAAGAGTTGCACTGTTGTAAATCAACTCTAATGAGGGGTTCATAGGCTTACACACTAAGGGGGTCGAGGGGATGAAAAAAGGAGAGGAAATGAGGTAAGAAAATGTTAGTGAATATTATATGCATCCCTTAACAGTAGTGTCTTTAAGGAGCACTTGAAACAATGAAAACTGGAGGAGAGTCTTGTAGAGCGAGGGGAAGAGTTCCAGAAGATAGGGGTCAATCTGGAGAAGTCATGCAGATTGGAATGTGATGAGATAACAAGAGATGGGGATAGAAGAAGGCCATGAGCAAAGCAAAGGGGATGGGAGGGAGAGTACCTGGAGACAAGGTCTGAAATATGGGGAGCAATAATACTGAGGGCTTTGAATTTGAAAGTCTGGGTTTTGTGTTTAATTCTGGAGGTTAGAGGAAGCCAGTGAAGGGATTGGCAGAGAGGAGCAGCAGATGAGGAGCGGTGTGTATGGAAGATCAGCCTGCACAGGAATTTATTATGGATTGTAAAGGAAGTAGATGGCAGCTAGGAGGACCAGAGAGGATGGAGTTGACATTTTCAAGGATGCAAATGATGAGAGAGTGGATTAAAGACTTAGTTGTGTCTTGTTTGAGGAAGTGGCAACGTTTGAACATGTTTTTAAGAAGGAAACGACAGGAATTGGCAAAAGATTGGAGGTCAGAGTGAAAGAAAGATCTGAGTCAAGTATGACCTCAAGACATCAGGCATGCAGGGTTTATTTATGTTTATTTTATAATTTGAAATAGCTGGTTTTACTCTTTAAAAATCGATCACTTGTTGTTCTCAATAAAATACTCATACAAATGGCCTGTGCCTTCAAGTAAGCAGACCTGCTAAAGTTATTTATGTTTAAGCATAGTTAGGTATTGATATTCTAATAATGGCTGGACACAACCAGCTATTTCAGATTCAAAAGTCTTTGTATCTCTCTTCTATCCCCACTAGGAGATTAATTAGTACTACTGTTTACTGTTTCCATAGGATTTATACAGAGAATACATTTGCTATTCGTTATTTTCAGTGTAGGTGATGGTTTCTACAGCTATTTCAAATAACAAAATAGTATAAAGGAGCTGTTTGCAAATTCACTCCAGCAGGTAAAATTGACCATTGCAAACACGTTATATGGGAGCACAATATCCCTCAGCTTTTTTCATTTGTTAACTGTTTTGAGGTGGTTTTGTTTTTATATAAGATACATATATTCCTATTAAATGAACTTCTGGTATAGTATACAGTTAATTGTATCATTCAGTCCATATATGGAATTGAAATGTCCCAGGCTGTGGGCCAAAGAAACATGATATATGTTATGGGTTTTTTTCTGTCTTCAAAGAAAATCTCATTATACCCCAAGAGAATCCTACACTGAACAATGAGAAACAAAAGACTAAAAACTAAAACTGCTGTTTGTATGCCATATTATACTTATCCAGGAAACAAGATATCAAGAGAATTAAACAGTTCTGTAAAGTGTTTTTATTGTATTAATTTTGCAATTAGAGTAAATGTGACAAAGTCAACATAATAATTATGATAAAAAACACAATTTATGCTTACCTGATAAATTTATTTCTCTTGTGGTGTATCCAGTCCACGGATCATCCATTACTTGTGGGATATTCTCATTCCCAACAGGAAGTTGCAAGAGGACACCCACAGCAGAGCTGTAATATAGCTCCTCCCCTAACTGTCATAGCCAGTCATTCGACCGAAAACAAGCAGAGAAAGGAGGAACCATAGGGTGCAGTGGTTACTGTAGTTTAAATTTAAAAATTACCTGCCTTAAAATGACAGGGCGGGCCGTGGACTGGATACACCACAAGAGAAATAAATTTATCAGGTAAGCATAAATTGTGTTTTCTCTTGTAAGGTGTATCCAGTCCACGGATCATCCATTACTTGTGTGATACCAATACCAAAGCTAAAGTACACGGATGAAGGGAGGGACAAGGCAGGAACTTAAATGGAAGGAACCACTGCCCGTAAAACCTTTCTCCCAAATATAGCCTCCGAAGAAGCAAAAGTATCAAATTTGTAAAATTTTGAAAAAATATGAAGCGAAGACCAAGTCGTCGCCTTGCAAATCTGATCAAAAGAAGCCTCATTTTTAAAGGCCCAAGTGGAAGCCACAGCTCTAGTGGAATGAGCTGTAATCCTTTCAGGAGGTTGCTGTCCAGCAGTCTCATAGGCTAAGCGGATTAAGCTTCTTAGTCAAAAAGAAAAAGAGGTTGCCGAAGCCTTTTGACTTCTCCTCTGTCCAGAGTAGACAACAAACAAAGCAGATGTTTGACGAAAATCTTTAGTAGCTTGTAAGTAAAACTTTAAAGCACGGACCACGTCCAAATTGTGTAACACAAGGATTGAACAACAATCTCTTGATTGATATTCTTGTTAGATACCACCTTAGGTAAGAACCCAGGTTTGGTACGCAGGACTACCTTATCCGTATGAAAAATCAGATAAGGAGAATCACATTGTAAGGCAGATAGCTCAGAGACTCTACGAGCCGAGGAAATAGCTACCAAAAAAAGAACTTTCCAAGATAAAAGCTTGATATCTATGGAATGAAGAGGTTCAAACGGAACTCCTTGAAGAACCTTAAGAACCAAGTTTAAGCTCCATGGTGGAGCAACAGGTTTAAACACAGGCTTGATTCTAACTAAAGCCTGACAAAATGCCTGAACGTCTGGAACATCTGCCAGACGCTTAACTAGCTGACAATCCTTTTTCCAAACCTTCTTGGAGAAAAGATAATATCCTAGCAATCCTGACCTTACTCCATGAGTAACCCTTGGATTCACACCAATAAAGATATCTACGCCATACCTTATGGTAAATTTTCCTGGTGACAGGCTCTCGTGCCTGTCTTAAGGTATCAATAACTGACTCGGAGAAGCCACGCTTTGATAAAATCAAGCGTTCAATCTCCAGGCAGTCAGCTTCAGAGAAATTAGATTTGGATGGTTGAAAGGACCCTGAAGTAGAAGGTCCTGTTTCAGAGGCAGAGACCATGGTGGAAAGGATGACATGTCCACTAGATCTGCATACCAGGTCCTGCGTGGCCACGCAGGTGCTATCAGAATCACTGATGCTCTCTCCTGCTTGATCTTGGCAATCAGTCGAGGGAGCAGAGGAAATGGTGGAAACACATAAGCCAGGTTGAAAGACCAGGGCGCTGCTAGAGCATCTATCAGTGTCGCCTTGGGATCCCTAGACCTGGATCCGTAACACGGAAGCTTGGCATTCTGGCGAGACGCCATGAGATCCAGTTCTGGTTTGCCCCAACGATGAATCAGTTGTGCAAATGCCTCCGGATGGAGTTCCCACTCTCCCGGATGAAAAGTCTGACGACTTAGAAAATCCGCCTCCCAGTGCTCTACACCTGGGATATGGATAGCTGATAGGTGGCAAGAGTGAATCTCTGCCCAGCGAATTATTTTTTAAACTTCTAACATCTCTAGGGAACTTCTCGTTCCCCCTTGATGGTTGATGTAAGCTACAGTCATGATGTTGTCCGACTGAAATCTGATGTACCTCAGAGTTGCTAACTGAGGCCAAGCCTGAAGAGCCTTGAATATCGCTCTTAGTTCCAGAATATTTAATGGAAGGAGAGACTCCTCCTGAGTCCACGATCCCTGAGCCTTCAGGGAGTTCCAGACTGCACCCCAACCTAGAAGGCTGGCATCTGTCGTAACAATTGTCCAATCTGGCCTGCGAAAGGTCATACCTTTGGACAGATGGACCCAAGATAGCCACCAGAGAAGAGAATCCCTGGTCTCTTGGTCCAGATTCAGTTGAGGGGACAAATCTGTGTAATCCCTGCTCCACTGACTGAGCATGCATAGTTGCAGCGGTCTGAGATGTAAGCGTGCAAACGGCACTATGTCCATTGCCGCTACCATTAAGCCGATTACTTCCATACACTGAACCACCAAAGGGCGCGGAATGGAATGAAGAACCCGGCAGGAATTTAGAAGCTTTGATAACCTGGACTCCGTCAGGTGAATTTTCATTTCTACAGAATCTATCAGAGTCCCTAGAAAGGAAACTCTTTTGAGTGGGGATAGAGAACTCTTTTCCTCGTTCACTTTCCACCCATGCGACCACAGAAATGCCATTACTACGTCCGTATGAGACTTGGCAATTTGGAAGTTTGACGCCTGTATCAGGATGTCGCCTAAATAAGGGGCTACTGCTATGCCCCGCGGCCTTAGGACCGCCATAAGTGACCCTAGAACCTTTGTAAAGATTCTTGGGGCTGTAGCTAATCCCAAGGAAAGAGCTACAACTGGTAATGCCTGTCTTAAAAGGCAAACCGGAGAAACCGATGATGATCTTTGTGTATCGGAATGTGAAGATAAGCATCCTTTAGATCCACTGTAGTCATATATCGACCCTCCTGGATCAGTGGTAGGATGGTACGATTAGTTTCTATCTTGAACGACGGAATTTTGAGGAATTTGTTTAAGATCTTTGGATCCAAAATTGGTCTGAAGGTTCCCTCTTTTTTGGGAACCACAAACAGATTTGAGTAAAAACCCTGTCCCTGTTCCTCCTTTGGAACTGGATGGATCACTCCCATAACTAGGAGGACTCGTACACAGTGTAAGAATGCCTCTCTCTTTATCTGGTGTGCAGATAATTGTGAAAGGTGAAATCTCCCTTTTGGGGGGGAAGCTTTGAATTCCAGAAGATATCCCAGGGATATAATTTCCAACGCCCAGGGATCCTGAATATCTCTTGCCCACGCCTGGGCAAAGAGTAAAAGTCTGCCCCCTACTAGATCCGTTCCCGGATAGGGGGCCGTTCCTTCATGCTGTCTTAGAGGCAGCAGCAGGCTTTTTTACCTGCTTACCTTTTTTCCATGTCAGGTTTGGTCTCCAGACCGTCTTGGATTGAGCAAAAGTTCCCTCTTGTTTATTATTAGAGGAAGTTGATGCCGCACCTGCCTTGAAGTTTTGAAAGGCACGAAAATTAGACTGTTTGGCCCTAGATTTGGACCTGTCCTGAGGAAGGGCATGACCTTTTCCTCCAGTGATATCAGCAATAATCTCCTTCAACCAGGCCCGAATAGGGTCTGCCCCTTGAAGGGAATGTTAAGTAGCTTAGATTTTGAAGTCACGTCAGCTGACCATGATCTAAGCCATAGCGCTCTGCGCGCCTGTATAGCAAAACCAGAATTCTTAGCCGTTAGTTTAGTCAAATGAACAATGGCATCAGAATAAAAGAATTGGCTAGCTTAAGTGCTCTAAGTTTGCCAAGTATGTCATCCAATGGAGTCGCTACCTGTAAAGCCTCTTCCAGAGACTCAAACCAGTACGCCGCAGCAGCAGTGACAGGGGCAATGCATGCAAGGGGCTGTAGGATAAAACCTTGTTGAATAAATATTTTCTTAAGGTAACCTCTAATTTTTTATCCATTGGATCTAGAAAAAAAAGCACAACTGTCCTCGACAGGGATAGTAGTACGCTTTACTAGAGTAGAAACTGCTCCCTCCACCTTAGGGACTGTCTTCCATAAGTCCCATGTGGTGGCGTCTATTGGAAACATTTTACATACCGGCACTGCAAAGTATTTATCCAGTCTACACAATTTCTCTGGCACTGCAATGGTATCACAGACATTCAGAGCAGCTAAAACCTCCCTAAGCAACACGCGGAGGTGTTCAAGCTTAAATTTAAATGTAGAAATATTAGAATCAGGTATCTTTCCTGAGTCATTAACATCACCCACTGACTGAAGCTCTCTTTCCTCAGCTTCTGCATATTGTGAGGCAGTATCAGACATGGTTCTTAAAGCGTCAGTATGTTCTGCATTTTGTCTCACCCCAGAGCTATCTCGCTTACCTCTAAGTTCAGGTAGTCTGGCTAATACCGCTGACAGTGTATTATCCATGACTGCCGCCATGTCTTGTAAAGTAAACGCTATGGGCGCCCTAGATGTACTTGGCGCCATTTGAGGGTGAGTCCCTTAAGCGGGAGTCAAAGGGTCTGACACGTGGGGAAAGTTAGTCGGCATAACTTCCCCCTCGTCAGATTCCTCTGGTGATACATTTTTTAAAGACAGAAAATGATCTTTATTGCATAAAATGAAATCAGTACATTTGGTACACATTCTAAGAGGGGGTTCCACCATGGCTTTTAAACATAATAAACAAGGAGTTTCTTCTATGTCAGACATGTTTATACAGAATAGCAATGAGACTAGCAAGCTTGGAAAACACTTTAAATCAAGTTAACAAGCAAATATAAAAAACGGTACTGTGCCTTTAAGAGAAACAAATTTTGTCAGAATTTGAAAAACAGTGAAAAAATGCAGTAAATCAAACGAAATTTTTACAGTGTGTATAATAGGCTAACAGAGCATTGCACCCACTTGCAAATGGATGATTAACCCCTTAGTTCAAAAAACGGATCAAAAAAACGAAATAGACGTTTTTTAACAGTCACAACCAACTGCCACAGCAAGCTGTGGCCCTACCTTCCCCAATAAACGACTTTGGAAAGCCTTTGGGCCCTTTAGAGATGTCCTATAGCATTCAGAGGGCCTTTGAGGGAAGCTGGATGTCACAGTTTGTAATTTTTAACTGCACCAACTGTAACTTTTATACTACAATAGTGGAAATTGTTTCTAGTCAAAATTTAAGCCAGCCATGTGGAAAAAACTAGGCCCCAATAAAGTTTTATCACCAAAGCATATATTAAAACGATTAAACATGCCAGCAAACGTTTTATATTGTAAATATCATAAGGGTATTACCCCTGGGAGTAAGCATGATACCAGTCGTTATTAAATCACTGTATTCAGGCTTAACTTACATTAATCCGGTATCAGCAGCATTTTCTAGTGTTTACCATCTCTAGAAAAAATTATAACTGCACATACCTGATAGCAGAATAAACTGCACGCCATTCTCTCGCTGAAGTTACCTCATCTGTGTAATCCCCTCAGACATATGTGAGAATAGCAATGGATCTTAGTTACAACCTGCTAAGATCATAGAAACCTCAGGCAGATTCTTCTTCTATTTACTGCCTGAGATAAAATAGCACAACTCCGGTACTATTTAAAAATAACAAACTTTTGATTGAAGAAAATAAACTAGCTATATTTAACCACTCTCTCCTACAACGTCCTTGCTTGTTGAGAGTTGCAAGAGAATGACTGGCTATGACAGTTAGGGGAGGAGCTATATTACAGCTCTGCTGTGGGTGTCCTCTTGCAACTTCCTGTTGGGAATGAGAATATCCCACAAGTAATGGATGATCCGTGGACTGGATACACCTTACAAGAGAAATAAAAGTTAGCCTGGATTTAACCAAAGTTTGACACTAGTGTGACAGGATTTCTTCAGAGAACTTCTCAGGATATTTCACCTTGTTGCATAGCTAATTCACTATCTTATCACAATGTTCTACATCAACTGACATTCTTAAAAAAAAAATAAAAAAAATCACCATTCACTACCAAAGGAAATTAGAAAATTGATTATTGGGATTTTCAGAGCTTATTTAAATAACAACATGCCTACTTTAAAAAATGGTATATTTAAATCCTCTTTATGAGAAAGGTGTATGCACAAATATTCTCCAGTGAAGATTGTTTGCATATAAATCTTAATTTAAACACTTATAACATTTCAAATTGCCCTAAACCATAGTATAATAATGTATAAAACTTCTAAATCGCCAGAGTTCAGATAGTTTAAGCTGAATGACGTGTCTACAGTTTTGTGAGTTTGAGTCATGTTAAACATCTTTACATTTTTGAGGGGTCTGTTTAATACAAATCTGTCTGCATGAAAGTGACATCAAGCTCAATAGAAGAACACTCGAAGTGTGATATATAAATCTCTCAGCTGGTGTTGGCACAACTTTAAGTTCACATTCCATTAAAAATCATTTCATTTATGATGTACCCGTTATGATAATATTTAGTCGTACATTAATCTGTTCTAAAAAGCCTAATGCATAAATTAGTGATTTAGTTCCTTCTTTTATGATATTACAAATTACATTATTTAAAAGTCTTTCAAAAAAATAGAAATGCAAGGGTAAATTTTTTTATAAAATTAACCATTAAATTCTTACTGAAATTTCAGTCATTTTCAAACTAATACTGTAATGGTTTGTTGAAAACATCATACGTGACATCACTTCTCACATTACATATAATATATTTTCAAATGCCATCACATAACATAAACAGAATACCAATAATGGTATTAAAAATTGCCTTCAACCGTAAATCTTCCACAGCCTTCTGTTATACACAGTGTAGACAAGTCTTAGCTAAGAAGGTATTCTCTATCTTTCTAAGTACTGGGGACACCCATGAAATTAACAATAAAATGCTGCTTATAAATATACCTACATCATTTATAAAAGAAGAAAACATTTCCCTACATCTGTTTTATGCAAGAAATAGAGAAATTGTAGGATGTAGCTAACAGTTCTGATTACTATGGTAATAGGTTTTGAGAGAATGGGGACTTCTGGTACTCTGTGGTTAGGCGTGTTTAGAAGCTAGACATGTGAAAGCAATGTGCAATGTATCCTGGATCCTATAAGTCACTCTGCGAGTTTGTTGGTGGACTAGCAATACAGAGCTTAATCCATACGAAAAGATCAATCCACACTCTGTATAATCTGTAAGTCTGGGGAAATGTAGGAAGGTATTAACTACACTCAACAAATTAACTTTTAGAGGTGTATAAAAATAACAACTCTATAGGGAGTACACAATCACTAGTTTGTATATACAGGGAGTGCAGAATTATTAGGCAAGTTGTATTTTTGAGGATTAATTTTATTATTGAACAACAACCATGTTCTCAATGAACCCAAAAAACTCATTAATATCAAAGCTGAATAGTTTTGGAAGTAGTTTTTAGTTTGTTTTTAGTTATAGCTATTTTAGGGGGATATCTGTGTATGCAGGTGACTATTACTGTGCATAATTATTAGGCAACTTAACAAAAAAACAAATATATACCCTTTTCAATTATTTATTTTTACCAGTGAAACCAATATAACATCTCAACATTCACAAATATACATTTCTGACATTCAAAAACAAAACAAAAACAAATCAGTGACCAATATAGCCACCTTTCTTTGCAAGGACACTCAAAAGCCTGCCATCCATGGATTCTGTCAGTGTTTTGATCTGTTCACCATCAACATTGCGTGCAGCAGCAACCACAGCCTCCCAGACACTGTTCAGAGAGGTGTACTGTTTTCCCTCCTTGTAAATCTCACATTTGATGATGGACCACAGGTTCTCAATGGGGTTCAGATCAGGTGAACAAGGAGGCCATGTCATTAGATTTTCTTTTTTTATACCCTTTCTTGCCAGCCACGCTGTGGAGTACTTGGACGCGTGTGATGGAGCATTGTCCTGCATGAAAATCATGTTTTTCTTGAAGGATGCAGACTTCTTCCTGTACCACTGCTTGAAGAAGGTGTCTTCCAGAAACTGGCAGTAGGACTGGGAGTTGAGCTTGACTCCATCCTCAACCCGAAAAGGCCCCACAAGCTCATCTTTGATGATACCAGCCCAAACCAGTACTCCACCTCCACCTTTCTGGCGTCTGAGTCGGACTGGAGCTCTCTGCCCTTTACCAATCCAGCCACGGGCCCATCCATCTGCCCCATCAAGACTCACTCTCATTTCATCAGTCCATAAAACCTTAGAAAAATCAGTCTTGAGATATTTCTTGGCCCAGTCTTGATGTTTCAGCTTGTGTGTCTTGTTCAGTGGTGGTCGTCTTTCACCCTTTCTTACCTTGGCCATGTCTCTGAGTATTGCACACCTTGTGCTTTTGGGCGCTCCAGTGATGTTGCAGCTCTGAAATATAGCCAAACTGGTGGCAAGTGGCATCTTGGCAGCTGCACGCTTGACTTTTCTTAGTTCATGGGCAGTTATTTTGTGCCTTGGTTTTTCCACACGCTTCTTGCGACCCTGTTGACTATTTTGAATGAAACGCTTGATTGTTCGATGATCACGCTTCAGAAGCTTTGCAATTTTAAGAGTGCTGCATCCCTCTGCAAGATATCTCACTATTTTTGACTTTTCTGAGCCTGTCAAGTCCTTCTTTTGACCCATTTTGCCAAAGGAAAGGAAGTTGCCTAATAATTATGCACACCTGATATAGGGTGTTGATGTAATTAGACCACACCCCTTCTCATTACAGAGATGCACATCACCTAATATGCTTAATTGGTAGTAGGCTTTCGAGCCTATACAGCTTGGAGTAAGACAACATGCATAAAGAGGATGATGTGGTCAAAATACTCATTTGCCTAATAATTCTGCACTCCCTGTATAGCAAACAATTGTATGAGGGCAGAAATATAAAAAATAAAAATAAAATTAAATACTTGACAATTACAAGTTTGATACCATATTGCAATAATAAGGTGAAAATTCAGCAAAAAAGTAATACTATATAGCAATAGTGGTGTAAAAGTTCAGCAAATGTTGCATAATTGTATAGGGTACACTCAGTCGCTCCACTTCACTCTCATAGGTATCTTGGATGTCTACAATGCAAGAATAAAGAAAAAGGAACGCCACATAGCGTAATACTGTGTATATATGTGGAGTAAAATGTTGAACTACAACTCACAAGGAAGATGGCACTGGAATGATGCAGTGCAAACACATTTACTACACTCAACCTTAGTCGGGCTTTGGTAATACAACTATTAAGATATGTAAGTAAAGTATCCTCTATTTGTTTTCTATGGATATTATCTACAACAGAAATGCCTGTCTATATATGCAGAGACTAACTGTATAAGTCTGTGAAGATATCTGCAGGTATTTGAGTGTAACTATAACCATCTCCAATAAGGAAACACACAGTTATTGTGTGATCGATAAGTCTGACTTCTATTTATTTACAACTTGGAGTCTTCAAGCTAAACTATTCCTTATGTGTTTGATATTATCTGCTCCTCTGATCTCTACTTTATGTTTTAATATGGACTGGAAATAAGAGATTAAAGGCTAGATTACAAGTGCTGCGGTAAATCAAAATGTTGGGCTAGTATTATGCTTTTTGCGATTCTCGGGTTCCGCTAGCGGTTGCCCGAGAAGCTAAAAAATCGCTAGCGGAGTTTTCACGTGTGCATGCATGTGTTCCACCATAGAAATCAAGGGAGAAAAAAAAGTTGAAAAAAAAACTTCCACCCTAGCCCCGAAAACAAAAAAAGTGAAAGAAAACTAACACTCTACCATAAGCTCCTAGCCTAATAACCCCTAAACCGACATCCCCCCACATTGCAAAGACTAAATAAAACTGTTAACCCCAAAACCACCACCCCCACATTGCAAACTAACTAAATTAACTATTAACCCGTAAACCGTCATCCCCACATCACAAAATAACTAAATAAACAATTAACCCCTAAACCGACATCCCCCACAACGCAAAGTAATAAACTAAAATCTAAACTCCCTAACCTAACACCCCCTAACTTAACCCAAATTAAAATACCCATAAATTAACTTTTGAAAATCCTTTTAACGTAGCCCAAAGTGGGAAGCAATCAAACAAGATAACAAACAATAATGTAATAGCATGTTCTGTGGCTATTTAGCACCCCAGGAGCAGCCCAGAATGTGCCGTTCACAAAGAGGAACTTTCCTATAGTATATCAGCTTGTTCCTATAAAGCACAGTCCAGCCCTGATATACCACATCCCTCTCTGAACGAGAGACACAGCCAACCCTAGATGTAGGTTTTGACTAGGGATAAACAAATATGTTGAAAGTACAATTCGTTTGGTCAAGTGAATAGTCCTGTGGACATTCGTTTTGGACAAACGAATGTCAATGAAGACAAAAAAAACTTAAAATTTGTTAAACAAATGTTATTTCTGATTTTAATATGTTACTTTCTTTTTCATATGTTCAGAATTAGATTGAATATTGACATTCGGAATTGCAAATATAACATTCAATTTAACAAATATTATTCAGAAGTTCAATAGTTCATGTGGGAAGGAATTTAGTAATAATAGATACAAATATATTGATTCAATTTTTTTCTAATTCGAATATTACATTTAAAGGGACAGTCTAGTATAAATTGAACTTTCATTATTCAGATAGGACTTTTAATTTTAATCAACTTTACAATTTACTTTTATCATCAAATTTGCTTTTTTTCTCTTGGTATTCTTAGTTTAAACTAAACATAGGTAGGCTCATATGCTAATTTCTAAGCCTTTGAGGGCTGCCTCTTATCACAGGCTTTTTAAATGTCTTTTCAACACAAAGAGACAGAAAGTACACGTGGGCCATATAGATAACACTGTGTTCAGGCACAGGCGGTTATTTAAGATCTAGCACAAACCAATACTAAATTTAAGACAATAGATAATAAACAGTCACAGTCATGTGATCAGGGGGCTGGAAGAAGGTTCCTAGATACAAGGTAATCACAAAGGTAAAAAGTACATTAATATAACTGTGTTGGTTATGCAAAACTGGGGAATGGGTAATAAAGGGATTATCTATCTTTTAAAACAATAACAATTCTATGGTAGACTGTCCCTTTAAAGATAGCATCAGAATTTTTCTAATTCAAACATTGCATTATTCAAACATTAAAATTAAAGATAGCATTGGAAAAATGTTAGAATGCTGTACAAATATTAGAAATTCGAACCAAATTAACAAATGTGTTTAAATTTGTTTCATTTTTCGAATGTTGCAAAACATTCGCCCATCCCTAGTTTCGACATAGAGTGGTACTCATTTGTGAGTTCCAGTCATATCCCTCTAGACACACTGAAAAGCTTTTCTCTGTAAAAAGCACAATTGTCTCTATATGTGTACTTATGTATTTATATGTGTATATTTGTATTTACATACATAGGGGTCTATTTAACAAGGACCGAATGGCCCCTGTTCTCCTTGTTTCCGTGCGAGCCTTCAGGCTCACCGGAAATAGGAGTTAAGAAGCAGCGGTCTTAAGACCGCTGCTCCTAAACTCATACGCTGCCTCTGAGGTGGCGTATAGCAATCCACCCGATCATGTACGATCGGGCTGATTGACACCCCCGATTGGCCACGAACCTACAGGGGGTGGTATTGCACCAGCAGTTCACAAGAACTGCTGATGCAATGATAAATGCAGAAATAAATGTGCGGTGGACATGGTTCGCTATACTGTATACACATATAAACACATAAATATATATGTATACATATATAGAAATTATATATATATATATATATATATATATACAGTTGTGCTCAAAAGTTTACATACCCTGGCAGAATTTATGATTTCTTGGCCATTTTTCAGAGAATATGAATGATAACACAAAAACTTTTCTTTCACTCATGGTTATTGTTTGGCTGAAGCCATTTATTATCAATCAACTGTGTTTACTCTTTCTAAATCATAATGACAACAGAAACTACCCAAATGACCCTGATCAAAGTTTACATACCCTGGTGATTTTGGTCTGATAACATGCACACAAGTTGACACAAAGGGGTTTGAATGGCTATTTAAGGGACATTCAACACTTACTGTAACATGTTTTGATATTGTAAATAAAAAAACGGAGGTCCGCCTACACTATACCCCTCCTCCCTTGCCGCCTTGCTTCCGTCCTAATCAGCGGTGCTAACTACTCTAATACCCGGTCAATATGGATGCCAAACTCCCCCCACTATTACATAGCTGCCTTCTTCTTCAACTGATAAGCAAATCAGAATCCAGTCCTCGGACAGAAATTGCATGCGCGTGCAATTTCTGTCCGAGGACTGGATTCAGATTTGCTTATCAGTTGAAGAAGAAGGCAGCTACATAATAGTGGGCGGAGTTAGGCATCTATATTGACCGGGTATTAGAGTAGTTAGCGCCGCTGATTAGGACAGAAGCAAGGCGGCAAGGGAGGAGGGGTATAGTGTAGGCGGACCTCCGTTTTTTTATTTACAATATCAAAACATGTTACAGTAAGTGCTGAATGTCCCATTAAAGGTAACCATCCTCACCTGTGATCTGTTTGCTTGTAATAAGTGTGTGTATAAAAGGTCAATGAGTTTCTGGACTCCTGACAGACCCTTGCATCTTTCATCCAGTGCTGCACTGATGATTCTGGATTCTGAGTCATGGGGAAAGCAAAAGAATTGTCAAAGGATCTGCGGGAAAAGGTAGTTGAACTGTATAAAACAGGAAAGGGATATAAAAAGATATCCAAGGAATTGAGAATGCAAATAAAACTCTAATAAAGAAGTGAAAAATGAGGGGTTCTGTTGAAACCAAACCATGGTCAGGTAGACCAACTAAAATTTCAGCCACAACTGCCAGGAAAATTGTTCGAGTTGCAAAGACAAACCCACAAATAACTTCAGGTGAAATACAGGACATGTGGTGTGGCTGTTTCAAGATGCACTAAAAGGAGGCACTTGAAGAAAGATGGGCTGCATAGTCGCCAGAAGAAAGCCATTACTACGCAAATGCCACAAAGTATCCCGCTTACAATACGATAAACAGCACAGAGACAAGCCTCAAACCTTCTGGCACAAAGTCATTTGGAGTGATGAGACCAAAATTGAGCTTTTTGGCCACAACCATAAACACTACATTTGGAGAAGAGTCAACAAGGCCTATGATGAAGGGTACACCATTCCTACTGTGAAACACGGGGTTGGATCGCTGATGTTTTGGGGATGTGTGAGCTACAAAGGCACAGGAAATTTGGTCAGAATTGATGGCAAGATGAATGCAGTATGTTATCAAACAGAACTCCTCATTTTCCACTTCTTGATTAGAGCTTGAACACTGCTGATTTGCATTCTCAATACTTTGGAAATCTTTGTATATCCCTTTCCTGTTTTATACAGTTCAACTACCTTTTTCCCACAGATCCTTTGACAATTATTTTTCTTTCCCCATGACTCAGAATCCAGAAACGTCAGTGCAGCACTGGATGAAAGATGCAAGGGTCTGTCAGGAGTCCAGAAACTTCTTGACCTTTTATACACACACACTAATTACAAGAAAACAGATCACAGGTGAGGATGGTTACCTTTAATAGCCATTCAAACCCCTTTGTGTCATCTTGTGTGCATGTTATCAGGCCAAAATCACCAGGGTATGTAAACTTTTGATCAGGGTCATTTAGGTAGTTTCTGTTGTCATTATGATTTAAATAAAGTAAACACAGTTAATTGATAATAAATGGCTTCAGCCAAATACTAACCATGAGTGAAAGAAACGTTTTTGTGGTCAAGAAATCATAAATTCTACCAGGGTATGTAAACTTATGAGCACAACTGTGTATATATATATATATATATATATATATATATATATATATATATATCAGTGCATTGGAGCCCTTTGCAGTTAAGTAGATTAAACATGTAAAAGCATATTTATGCAATATTCATTTTTATACTGTGTATTTTCTGTAAATATTTTGCATTCCAATGTTCTGCACATAGCACAATGTGTTCTAAGTATTTTTAAAGAGATATTTCTATATATATATCTGTATATGTCTTTACCTATACATAATCATCAATATATACAGTATATATAAATAGAACATATTCTGTTATGTGAAGAACATTGAAATATTCATATTTTTATGTCGGGTTAGCAAATACGTGGTCGGGTTAGCGCATATGAGAATATGAGTTTGAGTTAACACATATGAAAATTTGAGTTTGGATTTATGCGTATGTGAATATGCATACGGTTTTGCGCATATATGAATATACAATTTGGTTTGCGCATATGAGAATATGCAATCGTGTTTGCACAAGAGTGGGGTGTTTTTTTCACTTTTTTTTTCTTCAATGTCTTCTATGTTGGAATAGGTTATCGTGCGTGTGATATTCTAATTTCTCTAGAAGTTAGCTCCTTGCATGCTTTGGGTTAGCACAAGAGTGTAAACATTTTAATTTCAACTTGTAATAAAAGTGCAACCTGACTCGCACAAAAGGTTTACCTCTAGCGCAATTAGCACTCTAGCGTAGGCACTACACAGTGCTCCACTTGTAATCTGGTCCTACGTGCAAAACAATGAATGTAATCATAATTTAAGAGCATGCAGAGTGCTACACAACTTAATTTACAGCTGCATATTTCAGCGGGCCTTTAAATAGAGTTGAATTGTATCAAGCGCATAACAAAAAGCAATAGCACTTACTCTGAATTGTAAATAAGCAGTAGAATTTTTTTCTGATAAATGTAAACATGTCTTTCCATTTGCCAGCCTCTTGTATCGTGACAGCCATCAGCCAATCACAGACTCACATACTGTACGTATACACTGGGATGTCTTGTACATACTCAGTAGGAGCTGGTGTCTAAAAAAGTTTGCATATAAAAAGAATGTCCACAATTTAATAATGGGGTACATTGGAAAGTCTCTTAAAACTGCCTGCTCTATCTGAATCCTGAAAGTTTAAAGGGCCACAATCAGGGCCGGACTGGAAATAAAAAGTAGCCCTGGAAAATTTGGAAACCAGCCCTATTTTACATTGAGTCAGTATAATGTGCGCACCCCATTTATCTCAAAGGGGATTACTGGGACACTTCTTCCCCCAATATTTTTTTTCAGAATTATATTAGATTCTATTAAAAAAAAGATTGTTGTTATATTCCCCCTAAACCCTCAATTGGATACATTAATCACCCCTTTAAATTGTAGCTTTCCAGCCCCAGCTGCCAGGAAATATCCTGGTATCCTGGTAGGCCAATCTGGCCTTGGCCACAATAGCTGAAAAATGACATACACTAATTTGTTAGAGCATCATGTAATTTTAAGACTATCAACCCTACACTACAGTGTATTTAAAGGTATAGTTAGCACCTTGTAATTATACATTTCTGTTGTGTTGGTATAGAATAACATATCAGCCAAGTCTTAAAGGGACAGTCTACACCTTAGTCATCCTAAAATCTTACCGTAGAGTAAGCTGCAAATATCATCCTGCACCCTTTCTATATCATGCAGCAGTAACAGTAAAAAAAGTTATTTTAAAATGAATATTGTTTCTGGCCACTTTTAAATGGCTGCCAAGCTCTGCCCACTGATGACATCATGATCTGGGATGCATCTAGGCACTCTGCTGAATAGCATTGACAGTCTGTTGAATCCAACTAGTGAGCCTTTTGTGATTGGATGCCATATCATGATGTCATCAGTGGGCTGAGCTTGGCAGCCATTTCAAAGTGACCAGAAACAATATTCATTTTAAAAATTAATGTTTTATCGTTCCTGCTGCATGATGTAGAACAGGTGCAGGAGGCTAATTGCAGCTTAATCTAAGGTAAGACTTTAAGATGACCAATGTGTAGACTGTCCCTTTAATGTTTTTAAACAAATTAATATCCTTTTTACTGCAAGTATTTTTTATTAGCCCAAGCTCCGCCCACGATTTGCCTTATTTGGAGGAGCCTATCTGGGCTTTCGTCCATATAAAGTTAGTATATATTACATTGCTTTCTAGTTATTATCAGTTAAAAAAGCCAGTTAGCAATTAGCCTTGAAAAGTCAGAAGGGTGCATTTCAAGTTCTGATTAGAAATTGCTTAAGTTTCAGAGCTAGTTTACATTAACCCTTTGAGTGCTAAGCACTTTCCCACCTGGGTGCTAATTATTTTTTTCAGACCCCCAAAACTTACACTGTTGGAAAGGATAGGTGACTACCTTTCCAATGGTGGGTCTTGGGTGTTTATAACTGCTTAGATGCCTGAGATACAGGCTTCTAAGCAGCATGCCCCCTGCTCCTATACTTAACATTGTTAAGTATAAATAAAGTTGCGCGGTGATCACGTTATTGTGCGTGACGTCACCATGCAAAATGGGATGCCCCGGCGATGCCTGTCACTATGCAGGCCCGATCGCCAGGGTAGGAGTGGGTGGGAGCCCCCAGATCTCCCTCAAGGTGGGAGAGTGCTAGTGACGGCTCTGAGCCATCATTAGCACCAGAGTGGGAAACTCTGTGATGGCTCAGAGCCGTCATTAGCACTCAAAGGGTTAATACTGCAAAGTTGTTCCATTAAAGGGACATGAAACCCAAACATTTTCTTTCATGATTCAGATAGAGAATACAATTTTAAACAACTTTCCAATTTACTTCTATTATTTAATTTGCTTTCTTCTCTTGTTATCCTTTGCTGAAAGTTTTATCTAGGTAAGCTCAGGAGCAGCAAAGAACCTAGGTTCTATCTGCTGATTGGTAACTACATATATATTGATTGTCATTGGCTCACCCATTTGTTCAGTTAGAAACTAGTAGTGCATTGCTGCTCCTTCAACAAATGATACCAAGAGAATGAAACAAATTAGATAATAGAAGTAAATTAGAAAGTTATTTAAAATTGTATTATCTGTCTGAATCATGAAAGAAAATTTTTGGGTTTCATGTCCCTTTAAGCTTAACTAAGCATTTTATGTAAACATCTCACAGTGTTTACTGTCCCTTTAACCCCCACAAAAGGGTTAAACACACAGTAGAAATGCTGCTCAGGACCTGCAGAGCACTGCCGGTCCTGAGTGAAAACCTCTGAGCCATGCGTCTAGTGCTACTGATTGGAATGGCAGTGGGCTGCACTCCGGACCAGCAGTTCCCTTTTTGGTACTAAAACACACAGTAGTGTAGGGTCGATAGCGAAATAAGAAGACCGCACTTCCACAACCTGCTGTAACTACAGTAAGTACTAACACAATTAAAATATAAATATAATAGGATAATACATAAGATTTAGTAAATTATTATATTGTCTGTCTACAGTATGTTTCAACAATAAACATAACATTGCCAAAACCCAGTGCAAAATACATCACCTAAGCACAAATTGGCAATGCACTATTAACCCTTGTTTGACTAAATAATTATAGATTACATACATGACACTAGACTTTTCAGGACACCATTTACCTCAGCAAGCAGATGATTAAAGGTAATGCTGGATGCTGGAAATTAACATAATATTGTAGGGAAGACCACGGCACCAAAGGAGAGTTTAATCTCTAACAAATAGGGATGGGCAATTGTGATATTCGAATTCAAATGTTAGAACAAATGTTTTTGTAGAAATTCGATTTACATAATCGAATGTTGATAAGAACGAATATTAAATATTCTATAATCAAATACTATTTACAGTTTTCAAATGTCACTTTTGATTTAAAATTTTCATAATTAGATCGAATGTCCACATTCGAAATTTCGAATGTAACATTTGAAATTTCGAATTGATTTAACAAATACTATTTAGAAGTTCACTAGTTCATGTGGTAGGAAATTTAGTAAATCGAAACATAATAGATACAATTCTATTTCAAATATTGCATAATTCGAATATTACATTTAAAGAGAGCATTAGAAATACTATTACAAATATATCAATTCAAATTTTCCGAATTAGAATATTGCATAATTCGAATCGAATTATTAGAACATTTTGAAACGAATATTACATTAAACCAATCTTAGAATGTTGTACAAACATTCGAAATTCGAAACGAACAAATGTGTTAAAATCCCTTACATTTTTCACATGTTGCTAAATATTCGCCCATCCCTACTATCAAAGGTTAAAGGTTAATAGTGAAATTCCTGGCAATTCTCACAGAAGGAAAACTACAGACAACAAAGTGTTTGTTTTAGAATAGTTTACCATTTAAAAATGATTTGGTTTGTAAGTATGAATAAATTGTTCTTAAAAAGAATAGCATGACACCAGAATTTAAATTAGGAGCTTGAAAGGTCATATTGTTTAAACTAGCCAGATGTAATTATTAATCAAAAAGAGACACATTCTTATTTTTAAATAATAGAAGAAAGAAAATCTGCATACAATCAGCTGCAAGAACAGAATTGAAGGGACAGTCTAGGCCAAAATAAACTTTCATGATTCAGATAGAGAATGTAATTTTAAACAATTTTCCAATTTACTTGTATCACCAATTTTGCTTTGTTCTCTTGGTATTCTTAGTTGAAAGCTAAACCTAGGAGGTTCATATGCTAATTTCTAAGCCCTTGAAGGCCACCTATTCTCTCAGGGCATTTTTACACTTTTTCACCACTAGAGGGTGTTAGTTCATTTGTGTAATTTAGATAACACTGTGCTCACGCATGTGGAGTTCAGGTGAGCCAGCTCTGATTGGCTAAAATGGATGTCTGTCAAAAGAACTGAAATAAGGGGGCAGTCTGCAGAGGCTTAGATACAAGGTAATCACAGGGGTAAAAAGTGTATTTATATAACTGTGTTGGCTGTGCAAAACTAGGGAATAGGTAATAAAGGGATTGTCTATCTTTTTAAACAATAAAAATTCTGGTGTAGACTGTCCCTTTAAGCCATGATTTACAGACAACAGAAAGAAAATACCTGCACAATAATCCCCAAATTTATATGAAATTGGCAAGGGGTTCACCTGCCCACATCAACGCAAAGCCCATACATGTGTTCTCCTCTAATAGGTTTAAATGTGTGATATATATTAAGTTAGTTATCCGGTGCATCTATACACCTTGGTTTTATTTGTAACCAAGTCTCACTTAATTAACACTAATTAAGTAACAAATAGCTACATATTGCAAAACAACAGAATAAATATATCCTGCACAGACTCCGAATCTCAATGACGGGAAGAGCAGATTTGTAGGTTCTAATTTCTGGTCACATATTTTGAGACTGTTAAAGGGCCATAGCCTGCTAAGCACATGCCACAACAGATGCTGTTAATGCATAGATTGTCATAAGACTGAAATGTCCAACCACTCTTTACTTACCAAGGAATGACACACATGTTTTAACAACGTAAGGCTCGTAATTGTCGAGGGCGACTTCTGGATCCCGGGTCACATGATTGCAGGTGAGAATTCTTACACTTCTCTTCTTGATAATATGTAAGCACAATAACCATATGACTGTTTCTCTTATTTAGGTTACACTCTCCTACTGAATGGAGGGATCTCTTTAGTTCTGTTATTATTGTTGATTTACTTTTATATTGTTTTTAATTTATTTCATTTAACATATTGTAAAAGTATAGGAGCACTGAGAGATGTCATATAGCAAGTTTACACTGTGAATTACACAAAGCTGGGAGACATTTGCTTACACTATGGGCCAGATTAGAAGTGGAGCAGTATTTAACACTCCCGCTCAAGTGTTAACTGCGCTAGAAGTTTGGCTTTTTGCACTCATCGGGTTGAAAGTAAACTGTTTTGCTTGCGCACTGAAGCCGAACTTAGAATATCGCATGCGCACTAACGTATTGTCCCCTAAGAAGTCAATGGAGGAAAAACAGTAGTGAAAAAACACCCTACTCGGGCGCAAAACTGATCATATATTCTCAAGTGCACTAACCCGACATGAAAATATTAATATTTCACATTCCAATGTTCTTTACATACAAGAATATATTTTATTTATTGATAAACACAAATTTCTACATATATCTGATGTTTTTTTGGTACAATATATATCTATACCTATATATATATATATATATATATATATATATATATATATATATATATATATATACAAGATTATATATAGGTATAGATATATGCACAGATATATATAGGAATATCTATGTATAAATACTTAATAAGTGAGCAGTTTGTGTCATACCTCAACAGCAACGATGTGGGCTTGTCATTTACTCATTGTTTTGACAAGATAAAGGTAGATTACCTTGACATCACGCTAATAGGTGACAGCGTTGCTGGTGGGGTTAGGACGAAACTGTTCACTAAACCGATTTCAGCCAACTCATTGATTCATGCGAGAAGTAGTCACCCATGCCATATGCATTATGGTGTGGCAAAGGGCCAGCTAATCAGGGCTAAACGCAATTGCTCTGACGAGTTGGACTTTGAAACAGAAAGTGAGGCTCTCATGGCAAAACTAAGAGAAAGGGGGTATCCAGAGGGTCCTATAAAAAGAGCTCAGAGAGAAGTCAGGAATATGCCCAGAGAAACATTGTTATTACCAAAACAACGAAAACAGGAAACCCGTAGTGAGATTACATTTGTTACAGCATACACCAGTCAATTTCACAAGATTTGTAACATCATCAAAAAGAATCTTCAGATTCTAAGAGGTGATGACATCTTAAAAAATGTGATAGACAAGGGCTGTCGATTTGTTCCTAGGAGGAATATCACCATAGGGAATATGATCTCCCCAAGTATGCTCAAGCCACCGAAAAAAGAGAGTAGCTGGTTGAGCAGCAAAGGGCACTACAAATGTGGTGCCAGAAGTTGCACAGCGTGCAGCTATGCTTTAATAAGCAAGGTGTTTCAATCGGCATATACAAAGAAGGTTTTTGAATGTCAGAGATGCACTAACTGCAGGTCAGAATTTGTCGTGTACCTGGTGACATGTAACGTTTGCAATTTGCAATACGTGGGGTGCACTTCAAGAGAGGCTAGAGCAAGGATAAGAGAGCATCTCAATGACATCGACAAAGAAAAAACAACTACAGGGGTAGCAAAACATTTTCTGTATGATCATCATGGTGATGCAAGTAACTTCAGATGGATGATCATAGAAATGATAGACAAGAAACCTAGAGGGGGAAGTAGGATGCAGGAGCTATTACGTAGAGAGGCATACTGGATCTTCACCCTAAATACACAGAGACCAGTGGGCATGAATATAACAAATGACATCATCAATTTTTGGGAGTAGTAGAAAGGACAAGGAATAGGTGTACCGATCACCCTTGTACAATTAACACAACATGTTGGTGTTCATTACTGTGATATAAAGATTGAACAAACTGTGTTCAAATTCAGGAAGTTTATTTATATGAGATTTATTTACAAAAAGTGAATATAGATAATGATAATCGCTGCTCCATACATATAACAATTTAGGAACATTAGTGTTAAGTTAAATGAGGGATGGCTAATTTCATTTCATTTCTTTTCTTTTCTTTCCTTTTCTGTGGCATACAACATTATAAACCTATACGTATTTTTCCCTTATTCTCATCCTAATTGGGTTTGTGATAATAGATCCAGATATCACTGAGGCAAACGTGACATGTCTATGAATGTAATAGGCAACTGTGACAGGCTATAATAATGAAAAGTATATTGTGTGCAAAGGCAGATGTCAATCAATGTCAATTACGCATAAGGGAGGAGTCATTACAGACACATTACACAGGCCACCAATCAGATTGTGAGGGGGCATTTAAAGTCCCACAGGTGAATTAACAAAATTAAGTCTATGAATAAGGCATATCAGCCGAAACGCGTCAGACTGGCCTGTTTGTGACTAAGCAGCTGTTTGAAAATACTTGTTACTGCACGCTGGCATCAAGTTTTTATGTTGATTAATAAAGTACTGAGTTTTACCTTAGCGGCTTTCTCTTTTTTCTGTGGATAAGACTGAAATGTCCAACCACTCTTTACTTACCAAGGAATGACACACATGTTTTAACAACGTAAGGCTCGTAATTGTCGAGGGCGAATTCTGGATCCCGGGTCACATGATTGCAGGTGAGAATTCTTACACTTCTCTTCTTGATAATATGTAAGCACAATAACCATATGACTGTTTCTCTTATTTAGGTTACACTCTCCTACTGAATGGAGGGAACTCTTTAGTTTTGTTATTATTGTTGATTTACTTTTATATTGTTTTTAATTTATTTCATTTAACATATTGTAAAAGTATAGGAGCACTGAGAGATGTCATATAGCAAGTTTACACTGTGAATTACACAAAGCTGGGAGACATTTGCTTACACTATGGGCCAGATTAGAAGTGGAGCAGTATTTAACACTCCCGCTCAAGTGTTAACTGCGCTAGAAGTTTGGCTTTTTGCACTCATCGGGTTGAAAGTAAACTGTTTTGCTTGCGCACTGAAGCCGAACTTAGAATATCGCATGCGCACTAACGTATTGTCCCCTAAGAAGTTAATGGAGGAAAAACAGTAGTGAAAAAAACACCCTACTCGGGCGCAAAACTGATCATATATTCTCAAGTGCACTAACCCGACATGAAAATATTAATATTTCACATTCCAATGTTCTTTACATACAAGAATATATTTTATTTATTGATAAACACAAATTTCTACATATATCTGATGTTTTTTTGGTACAATATATATCTATACCTATATATATATATATATATATATATATATATATATATATATATATATATATATATATACAAGATTATATATAGGTATAGATATATGCACAGATATATATAGGAATATCTATGTATAAATACTTAATAATATTCAGCAATGTGTAAAACATAGGAATGTGAAATATTTGCATTCAAAACATAGTTAAAACCTTTATTAAATATGAATATTGCATAAATATGATTTTACATGTTTCCATCTACTTAACTGCAGAAGACTCTAATGCACTTATATATACATGTCTATATATGTGTACATATGTATTTATGTGTTTACATGTCTGTAAATACATAAATACACATATAAATACATAAATACATCTGTACACACGCACACATATATATATATACATCTTTAGACATGTATGTATCTTAATGTTAAAGTCTTTTGCCTGCCTTTTTTTTTTCTAACACTGGAGACCTCATGGGGTCGATCCGATATAAAGCGTCGCCCGCAAAAGCCGGCGACGCCAATAATTGCGCGGATTTGGTATCCTATATACGGCGTAAGCTAGAAGTTACGCGCGTATATTTCTGCCGTCGCCCGCAGTTTTTTGGGCCATAGGCAGGTATACCAAACCCGCGCAGTTTGGTATCCAATATGCAGCGTAAGGACTAACGTGGCGAAAATGGAGAAAACTTACTCCATTTTCACTTCGCAACAAAAAGCAGCCGTAAGAAGCCTTACGCTGACTATTGGAGCCCCGTAACTCCCTAAACTATCTAGAAAATAAACCTAACACCTAACGCATGCGCAATGTCTATCTCCCTGTCAACCGCGATCTGCTAAAATAAACCTAACACCTAACGCATGCGCAATGTCTATCTACCTGTCAACCGCGATCCCCCCCCCGAAATCCCTAATAAAGTTATTACCCCCTAAACCGCCGCTCCCGGACCCCGCCGCCATCTACATAAACTAACCCCCTACTGTGAGCCTCTAAAACCGCCGCAATCTACCTTATCTATCCCCTAATCTGACCCCTTACACCGCCGCCACCTATATAAAAATTATTAACCCCTAATCTAATCCCCCTATACCGCCGCCAGCTATATTAATATTATTAACCCCTAATGTAAGCCCCTTACACCGCCGCCATCTCTATTAAAATGATTAACCCCTAATTTAATCTACCTACCCCGCCGCCAGCTATATTATCTATATTAACCCTAAGTATATTATAGTTAATATAGGTATTACATTATATATATTAACTATATTAACCCTAATTATATTAGGGTTAATATAGTTACTATAGTATTTATATTAACTAAATTAACTCTATCTAACACTAACACCCCTAACTATATTTATATTAAATTAATCTAATTAATTTATAAACTAAAATATTCCTATTTAAATCTAAATACTTACCTATAAAATAAACCCTAAGATAGCTACAATATAATTAATAATTACATTGTAGCTATGTTAGGGTTAATATTTATTTTACAGGTAAATTGTTAATTATTTTAACTAGGTATAATAGATATTAAATAGTTATTAACTATTTAATATCTACCTAGTTAAAATAATTACCCAATTACCTGTAAAATAAATCCTAACCTAAGTTACAAATACACCTACACTATCAATAAATTTAATAAACTACAAACATCTATCTAAAAATACAATTAAATTAACTAAACTAAATTACAAAAAAAAACAAACACTAAATTACAAAAAATAAAAAAAAGATTACAAGATTTTTAAGCTAATTACACCTATTCTAAGCCCCCTAATAAAATAATAAACCCCCAAAATAAAAAAAATTCCCTGCCCTATTCTAAATTAAACATATTTCAAAGCTCTTTACCTTACCAGCCCTTAAAAGGGCCTTTTGTGGGGCATGCCCCAAATAATTCAGCTCTTTTGCATTCAACAAATACAATCCCCCCCCCCCATTACAACCCACCACCCACATACCCCTATTCTAAACCCACCCAACCCCCCCTTAAAAAATCCTAACACTACCCCCCTGAAGATCTCCCTACCTTGTCTTCACCACACCGGGCCGAACTCCTGATCCGATCCGGGCAATGTCGTCCTCCAAGCGGCAAAGAAGAATTCTTCCTCCGGCGATGTCATCCTCCAAGCGGCAAAGAAGAATTCTTCCTCCGGCGACGTCTTCCTCCAAGCGGCAGCAAAGTCTTCATTCTTCCGGCGGCATCTTCAATCTTCTTTCTTCGCTCCGCCGCCGCGGAGCATCCATCCCGGCCGACTGCTAAACTTGGAATGAGGTACCTTTAAATGACGTCATCCAAGATGGCGTCCGCCGAATTCCGATTGGCTGATAGGATTCTATCAGCCAATCGGAATTAAGTTAAAAAAATCTGATTGGCTGATTGAATCAGCCAATCAGATTCAAGTTCAATCCGATTGGCTGATCCAATCAGCCAATCAGATTGAGCTCGCATTCTATTGGCTGATCGGAACAGCCAATAGAATGCGAGCTCAATCTGATTGGCTGATTGGATCAGCCAATCGGATTGAACTTGAATCTGATTGGCTGATTCAATCAGCCAATCAGATTTTTTTAACTTAATTCCGATTGGCTGATAGAATCCTATCAGCCAATCGGAATTCGGCGGACGCCATCTTGGATGACGTCATTTAAAGGTACCTCATTCCAAGTTTAGCAGTCGGCCGGGATGGATGCTCCGCGGCGGCGGAGCGAAGAAAGAAGATTGAAGATGCCGCCGGAAGAATGAAGACTTTGCTGCCGCTTGGAGGAAGACGTCGCCGGAGGAAGAATTCTTCTTTGCCGCTTGGAGGATGACATCGCCGGAGGAAGAATTCTTCTTTGCCGCTTGGAGGACGACATCGCCCGGATCGGATCAGGAGTTCGGCCCGGTGTGGTGAAGACAAGGTAGGGAGATCTTCAGGGGGGTAGTGTTAGGATTTTTTAAGGGGGGTTTGGGTGGGTTTAGAATAGGGGTATGTGGGTGGTGGGTTGTAATGGGGGGGGGGGATTGTATTTGTTGAATGCAAAAGAGCTGAATTATTTGGGGCATGCCCCACAAAAGGCCCTTTTAAGGGCTGGTAAGGTAAAGAGCTTTGAAATATGTTTAATTTAGAATAGGGCAGGGAATTTTTTTTATTTTGGGGGTTTATTATTTTATTAGGGGGCTTAGAATAGGTGTAATTAGCTTAAAAATCTTGTAATCTTTTTTTTATTTTTTGTAATTTAGTGTTTGTTTTTTTTTGTAATTTAGTTTAGTTAATTTAATTGTATTTTTAGATAGATGTTTGTAGTTTATTAAATTTATTGATAGTGTAGGTGTATTTGTAACTTAGGTTAGGATTTATTTTACAGGTAATTGGGTAATTATTTTAACTAGGTAGATATTAAATAGTTAATAACTATTTAATATCTATTATACCTAGTTAAAATAATTAACTATTTACCTGTAAAATAAATATTAACCCTAACATAGCTATAATGTAATTATTAATTATATTGTAGCTATCTTAGGGTTTATTTTATAGGTAAGTATTTAGATTTAAATAGGAATATTTTAGTTTATAAATTAATTAGATTAATTTAATATAAATTTAGTTAGGGGTGTTAGGGTTAGATAGAGTTAATATAGTTAATATAAATACTATAGTAACTATATTAACTATATTAACCCTAATATAATTAGGGTTAATATAGTTAATATATATAATGTAATACCTATATTAACTATAATATACTTAGGGTTAATATAGATAATATAGCTGGCGGCGGGGTAGGTAGATTAAATTAGGGGTTAATCATTTTAATAGAGATGGCGGCGGTGTTAGGGCTTACATTAGGGGTTAATAATTTTAATATAGATGGCGGCGGTGTTAGGGGCTCACTTTAGGGGGTTATAGATATAATATAGCTGGCGGCGGGGTACGGGAGCGGCGGTTTAGGGGTTAATAATTTTATTAGGTTGCGGCGGGGTAAAGGAGCGGCGGTTTAGGGGTTAATAGCATTTTTATTGTTAGGCTAGTGAGGGGGGATAGCGGATAGAGGGTTAGACAGTGTGGGCTATGTTAGGGAGGCGTGTTAGACAGTGCGGGTGTTTTAGACTTTAGTCAGGTTTTATAGGCGCCGGCAGATTCTAACGTGGCGCAAGTCACTGGCGACGCCAGAAATTTGTACTTACGCAGATTTCTGGACATCGCTGGTTTGTGAGACTTACGGCACGTTAGCATCTGACGGCGACCTATATGGGATGGCTCGAGTTGCGAGCTGAAACTGCGGGCGACGCCGGTTCCCTCGCTTGCGCCGCAAACTGCGATCGATATCGGATCGCGCCCCATATCTTTGAGCCCTTATAACTTTTGTGTGAATATTTTTTTTAAATAATTTGTATTAGATGGTGTTATTATGAGTGTAGCTGTACTTTGTAATGTATTTTGATGTGTTTTGTGACACTTTTTAGTTTCATGAAATAGTTATCCAGAGCTCTGAGGACGCGGTAATCATTCTAGCATAAATCGAGATTGCGCTCAAGTGATACCGTTTACTTTCAACTCTTAATACCAGCAGTAAACCCGACGAGCGCAAACACCCGCGATAAACCCCTTATCGCTTGCAAGTAACTGTTATCTCACCATCTGGCCCTATGTGTCCAATCATTGGTACAAAATAGAAATGATGCAATGGCTTGAATTAAAATAAAATCTGAAATAAATTTTGCTGATCTTTCATTGTTGTACACTCATGTCCTTTTATATATAAATAAAGTTATTAAAAAAAACATCATAAGGCTCAGAGCAACTGGGAAGTTGGTCAGAAAGTCAACATCCTTCCAAAACCCAGGTACAGCTTCATAGACCCAAATATTAGCTTTAAGTCAGCCTCGAGCAGTTTCTACCAAGCAAGCAGACTTGGAACGTCAGCTAATAGCTTTTTCAATATTTCTATTCTCTTGAGTCTCTGAATAAAAATCATTTTATTCAATATTTAATGTGCCTGAGCCATGTAGACCAACTGACTTTTGCCATTCTGGGTTTTAGTCCAGGATAGATCTTCCTCATGTCCCCATCCACCCCACCCCTCTATCCCTGTAATGAACAGGGATAGGCATGGTGTCCGTACATGGACACTGGTGTCCGTGACTAGCCCCTGCAGTGTCCGCCACAACCTTAATATATCTTTTCTTTCTGATTAAATAATAGGAAGAAAAAAAAATATGTAGTGTGAATAAAGTTAGTGGCTTGTCAAGAGACTGCTAGCGATATTGGGTGATAAGTTATGGAATATATAAAGCCTGAGTGAAATACTGGATGTGTATCTGTATCTGTATAATAACACCCAACTCTTTACAAAGACACAGTAGTGACACTAGCACATGCATATAGCCAGACAAGGGCTGGTTATAGGGTCAATGGTATCTGCATCTGTATAATAACACCCAGCGCTATATAATGACTCAGTAGTAACACTGGCACATGGGTATAGCCAGAGGAGGGCTGGTTATAGGATCAGTGGTATCTGCATCAGTACAATAACACCAAGCACTATACAAAGACAAAGTAGTGACACTGGCACATGGGTATAGCCAAAGTAGTACTGGTTATAGGATCAGTGGTATCTGCATCAGTACAATAACACCAAGCACTATACAAAGACACAGTAGTGACACTGGCTCATGGGTATAGCCAAAGTAGTACTGGTTATAGGATCAGTGGTATCTGCATAAGTATAATAACATCAAGCACTATAAAATAATGTTTTTAATTTCAAATGTACCTTGGTGTCCTTCACTAAGGTCTGTACTTTGGAAAATGTCCCCCACAACCTTTGTCTGTGCCTATCCCTGGTAATGAATTAGTATCCGCACTTGGAATTTTTGACGCTTGCTCTTTCAATATTCTAATCTGATATTATTGATGAAAACTGTAAATGTTTATACAGATATATATGATATATAGAGTTCTGCTTTTTTAATGTAGATAACAAGTGAAGGTTTGATATGTTATAGATATGTTGTCATTTAATTATTAAAGGGATACTAAATATTCTGTTCTAACATTACATGACATAAACTTCACAGGTGGACTGCAGAGCTTAATACATAATGGAAACCTTAGGGTATGCCAAGATACCTTTCCTTCTGGCTATGTCTCACTGTAAGGCCATTTCCTTTCTTCTTCACATCTGCAGGCAATACAGCCAGTTAGTTGTTGTATCAGCATGACCCATAAACAGATAGTATAGGGCTTCCAAAGTGGTTAATACAAGAAATGTACCTGCCTTTCACCCAAACACCTAGCTGCAGAATCACCTTTCACTTTTATCAGTTGCCTCCTATCTATTTCTCCCTGCTCAGCTCTTCATGCTCCATTCATTTGCCAGAGTCCCCCTATGTTATGAAGGGTGTATGTCTTAATAACATGCCAGACCAATAGCAATACTACTAAAGCTATTAATGCTACAAATACAGTGCCCCTAACATTTTGCAAACACAAGACATTTCTGCCTGTCAGCTCTTCGGCTTGCATACAGAAGCTCAGCCAATCACAGACCTGTTTTGTCATCCTTTAACCATGGCAGCTGAGCTTCTGGAGCATGCACTGCCTGCTGATGTATATATATTTAGTGTTAAAGGACCATTATATACAGTAGATTTGCTTAATCAACAAATGCATAACAAGATTATGAACTTCAAATGAGTAGTAGATTTTTTTTCTGACAAATTTCAAAGTTATGTATTTTTCCACTCCCCCTGTATCATGTGACAGCCATCAGCCTATCACAAATATATATACGTACATATTGTGTGAATTATTGCACATGCTCAGTAGGAGCTAGTGACTCAAAAAGTATAAATATAAAATGACAGTGCACATTTTATTAACGGAAGTAAATTGGAAAGTTGTTTAAAATTGAATGCTCTGTCTGATTTATGAAAGTTTAATTTTGACTGGAGTGTCCCTTTAATCACAAAGGATAGTTTTTGACCCTCTGCACTGGTTTTGTTTAACCAACAAGCAAATGCTCAATTGCTTTTAATGCTTACAACAAAATAATAGACCAGCAGACACTCTGAAGGCTGCAGAGGATGATAGAAACAGTTCACATAAAACTTAATAGCTGTTGATATCACTTGGAGATGTCAAGGTGACTGAGTCACATAGCTTCTGAGCAAGTGTGAGTGACCCACTGCTATTGATGGAGACACAGCTGACACTATGCTAATGTTTTTCACTATCAACAGAGGTTTTCATAAGATAAAGTCTTATTTTATATTCACAAACCTTTACAATGCAATTCCTTATGGATGGTATATACTAGACATGTATACAAATAAATGTATTGGCCTTGTAGGATCATACTCTGTTATGAATACAAGTGAGTACTATAGTAATGCAAACAGATTTCTTCACGTGTACAAATGCCCTACTCAACATGTGAAACACGAAACACATTTTGTTTTACTAAAGTTGCCATTTATCTCTACTTTGGCATTTTGAACAAGGGAAGATGATGCAAGTTAACATTTAACACTTATTTGCTCTGCTATTTAGTGTGAAATTGCATTTTATTTTATTTAGCACACCAGCTCTGTTCTAAACTCTTTTTTTGTCAAAACATTTATCTGTTTAAATCTTATTGTAGTGTATAACGCCACCTTGTGGCCATATTAGGTATCAAGAACAAATATTCCAAGGTCATAAAGCAAAGTTATATTTATGCCTTACAAATTTTGATAACCCTGTTTTACAACCTAATCACGCAAATAAAACTGCAATGCTTCCAAGAGATTAAAAATAAATAAAAAATTAAACAAATTAAATAGTTGTTGGGGACAAAATGGCAGATGATATAATTTTATATATATATATATATATATATATATATATATATAATATATATATATATATATATATATATATATATACATACACACACACACACAGGGGAATCACACAACCATCTTAGCTTTTTATATTCCTATATATGTGTCTAATTAGATATGGCTGACGTCACAGGAACATTTCTAGTACAGAGAAACTGCTATGTTTATATGTCAAAGTGACAGTGACCCACGTGCCACAATTGTACCCAATTCTGCAGAAAACTATATAGATAAACACATAGTATTACAGCGTCACTAGTGTTACAATTACATGCTTTACCACATTAGAGCTTGTTATTTTACCAATATAATGACCATTTAAGTGTGTTTTTCTGTTGAAAGTCATTAGATAAGTTTTTTTTAAAGATTGTGATCAACCCCTAAATGTACTTTCTGAAAGCGTAGGATCTACTACATAAAAATGCATGTACACACTACATGGATTGGTCCAAATGGGTCCCAAATCTCTGAAAAAGAATTGCTGAAATTGGTGTTTCAACAGTTTTTTTCAGCTTCTGCACAGAAACAGCTCATCATTAAAAGGACTACATGACCAAAACTAAAGGGTAGGTGGTGCCATCAAATAAAAATGTGATTTTAAACAACTTTCTAATTTACTTCTATTATCAATTTTTCTTTGTTCTATTGTTATGTTTTGTTGAAAAGCAGAGACATAAGCTTAGGAGCTGGTCCATTTGTGGGGCACTATATGCTAGAAGTTTTGCAAGAATGTTGCAAGATGGCAGCAAATTTCCTGCCATAAAGTGCTCCAGAAGCCCACCTAGGTATCTCTTCAACACAGAATATCATGGAAACAAAACACAATTTTGAGCGTTTATCAAAAAGAGAATCCAGCCATTTCTGAACTTCATAAAGCCTTTTCTGATATCTTTGAAAAAAAAGAGTAGAAATGTACTTCCTCCTAGGTATCCATATGACTGTCCTATTGCTCCAATTCCTTTTGGAATCATCTTTCCACTGTCAGGTTCGTAGTTACGCCATCCGAAAGAGTATATTGAGGAAAATTTGGCTAAAGGTTTTATAAGACCATCAACTATTCCAGCTGGTGCAATTATCTTCTTTGTTGAAAAGAAGTATGGAGGATTGTGGTCTTGTGTGGACAGAGCCCTCAATAATATTACTATCGGCAACCATTATCCTTTGCCAGATATCCTTGAGATGTTGGATAGGATTAATGGGTCTCCAGTTTTCAAGAAAATTGACTTGAGAGGACTTAAAACTTGAGAATGGATGACTGCCTTCCACACTCATAATGGACATTTTTAATATTTAGCAATACCATTTGGATTGTGTAATGCCCCTGCTACATTTCTACATTTTTTGAACAATATTTCTAAAGACTTATTGGAGACATTTATTGTTATTTATTTGTATGACTTTTTGTTCACTCGTTCAGTACTTTTGAGATTGAAGAAGAATGGCCTTTTTAGCTAAGCTTGAAAAATTACTATTTTCTTTTTCTATGGTTGAATTCTAGAGGTGTATCCTCTCTTCTGATCACATTGAAGTGTATCCAAAGGTAGTTTTTGTAATCCTAGAGTGGCCGGTTTCCACCAATAAGAGTGCTGTACAGAGATTTATTAGGTTCTCAATTACTTGGCTCCTATTACTTGGCTGACATAAGTCAAGATTGTTTTGCTTGGACACTTGAGGCACAGGGGACTTTTTAAAAACGTAAGACTTTTTTTTTTTACTTATACACTTATCCTCATTCAACCAGATGTACAGAAGTCTTTCTTTTTGAATGTGGATGCCTATAATGTGGCAATTGGTGCTGTTTTGTCCCAACAAGAAGAGATTAAGGGTTAGATATATCCAGTAGCTTTCTTTTCGCAACAACTTATTCCTACTGAGGCATTTGTTGGAAGGAGCTGTCCAGCCCTTCACCACATTTACTGATCATCATAACCTCTAATATCTTAGAGATGCCAGCTGACTTCATTGCAGACAAGCACAATGGGCATTGTTCTTCTCCAGGTTTAATTTTGTCATCTCTTTTTGACCTGGTTCAAAAGCTGTAGAACATCCAGGTTTATCAAACACTCTCTGAATCATGGTAAAAAATAGAGCCACATATTGAAAACAGGGATGATCCTTTTCAATAAGAGGAGTCAAGCCATGTCAAGGTCTTTCAGCGAAGCAGGGATATGATGAATGTTACTTGTGCATCTGGGGTGGAAAAGGACATATAATCATTCTTGAAGTGGAGTCTGCACTGGTTTAGAAAACCCAGACACTCTTCTGTTTTACCGTCAAACTTATCAGTAACTGGTAGATGGGGTCCCAAGTGAGTAGGGTGTACAAGCAAGGCTTAAGCAAGAGCAATTGTAACAGGAGTGCCAAATGGTTGAGACATTTGCAAGAAGGCTCTGAAGATGTCTGATAATTGTTCAGTCTTAAGAGTCTAGGCTTTGCAATTGCACAGAATGTGCTCCCAACAGGTTACCTTGATAGGAGACCTCTTTAGAAACCTCTGCAGGGTCCATCGTTAGGCCCATGTATAATATCAACCTTGCACAGAAATTCACCTGCCACTCCAATTGCCTGGCCAGAAGTCTTCTTAGGTGAAGTGACAAGTAGAAAGTCCGGCAGCCAGAGGTAACGAGTAAGGGACCCAGAGGCAAAGAGGTTCTCAGGAAAACTTTCAGCAAGTAAGCTGAGGAGGGCACAAACCCAGAGGGGTAGTCAGCAGTCAGAATCTGCAACAGTCAGGCACAGAGTGAGGCAGAATCTTCAGGCAGAAGAAGAATCAGAGACAGGCCAATAATTAGTATACCGGATGGTTAGCAAAGGTACCAAAAGGAAGAGCCAAAAGAGAATTCAGGACGGCCTATGAGGTTAGGGCAGGAGGCAAGCAGAGAGTAGTCAAATATCCAGGCATAGCTCAGCAACAAACAGTAGAATACCAGAAGTAGCGTCCCCAGGATACAGAGAACCATACACGGACAAGGACAGGAACATGCACTTCATATGAGTTCAGAATACATAATGGAAACCTTAGGGTATGTCAAGTTACCTTTTTTCTGGCTATGTCTTACTGTAAGACCATTTCCTTTCTTCTTCACATCTGCAGGCAATACAGCCAGTTAGTTGTTGTATCAGCATGACCCATAAACAGATAGTATAGTGCTTCGCTAGTGGTTAATACAAAACATTTACCTCAGTCTTTCATTCAAACAAATAGCAGCAGACTCACATTTTTATCATGAAGGGTGTGAATCTTAATAACATGCCAGACCAATAGCAATACTAATAAAGCTATTAATGCTACACATATAGTGCCCCTAACATTTTGCAAACATAAGACATTTCTGCCTGTCAGCTCTCCGGCTTGCATACAGCAGCTCAGCCAATCACAGACCTGTTTTGTCTTGTGTTAACCATGGCAGCTGAGCTTCTGGAGCATGCACTGACTGCTGTAATGTTGGGAATTTATTGAAGGAAAATAGAATACTTAGTGTTAAAGGACCATTAAATACAGTAGATTTGCATAATCAACAAATGCATGATAATAAGACAATGCAATAGCACTTAGTCTATCAACAGAGATTTCCATAAGATAAAGTCTTATTTTATATTCCCAAACCTTTACAATGCAATGCCTTATTGATGGTATATACTAGACATGTATACAAATAAATGTATTGTCCTTGTAGGATCATACACTGTTATGAATACAAGTGAGTACTATAGTAATGCAAACAGATTTCTTCACGTGTACAAATGCCCTACTCAACACGTGAAACACGGAACGTATTTTGTTTCACTAAAGTTGCCAGTTATCTCTTTGAACAAGGGAAGATGATGTAAGTTAACATTTAACATTTATTTGCTTTGCTATTTAGTGTAAAATTGCATTTTATTATTATTTAGCACTACAGTTCTGTTCTAAACTCTTTTTCTTTGTCAAAACACATATCTGATTAGAATTTAGGCTAGTGTATACCGCCACCTTGTGGCCATAACAGGTATCAAGAACAAATATTCCAAGGTCATACAGCAAAGTAATATTTACGCCTTACAATTTTTGATAACCCTGTTTTACAACCCAATCACGCAAATAAAACTGCAATGCTTCCAAGAGATTAACAAAAACACATTAAACAAATTAAATAGTTGTTGGGAACAACAAAATGGCAGATATACTATAGTTTTATATATATATATTTTTATATATATATATATATATATATATATACATACACATACACATACACATACACACACACACGGGGGAATTACACAACCATCTTAGCTTTTTATATTCGTATATATTACCTAGATTACAAGTTTAGCGTTCGGGTTTTAACGCTGAAATTGTTTTTGTCCATTTCAGCATAAAAACCGGACGGCAGCCATTTCGAGACTTGTCGGTAAAGCTGTACCGTAAACATTTTAGCCTGTAACGCAACGTCAGTCCCACACTAAACAATTTACGGATTTGCGTGGGATTTCTATAGCGCTGCCATTACAAGTTTTGCGGTGAGGCTAAAATGCTTGCGTTCCAGCCTATACCGACACGATCCGTTCCACAATCTGAGACCAGTAGTTATGAGTTTTGCACAACAAAGCTGTTACACAAAACTCATAACTAAACTTTTACAAAGTAAACTAACACCCATAAACTACCTATTAACCCCTAAACCAAGGCCCTCCCGCATCGCAAACAGTATATTAAAGTTATTAACCCCTATTCCACTGCTCCCCGACATCGCCGCCACTAATAAAATGTATTAACCCCTATTCCGCTGCTCACCGACATCGTCACCACTATAATAAAGTTATTAACCCCTATTCCTCTGCACCCCAACATCGCCCACACTGTAATAAAGATATTAACCCCTATTCCGCCTCTAAACCTCTGGCCTCTAAACCTCTGGCCTCCCACATCACTGCCACTAAATAAACCTGTTAACCCCTAAACTGACAGCCCCCCACATCGCAAAAAATTAACCCCTAAACCTAACAACCCCCTAACTTTAAATTAAAATTACAAAATCCCTATCTTAAAATAAATAAAAACTTACCTTGGAAATTAAAAAAACCTAAGTTTAAACTATAAATTAAACTAACATTACTATTATACTAAAATTAAAATAACTATCAATTAAATAAATTAAATTACACATTAGAAAAACCTAGCACTACTAAAAAAAATTAAATCTACAATTACAAGAAGTAAAAAATACTAAATTACAAAAAATAACAAACACTAAGATGTTTGGTACAGCTTTGTATCTCTTAACCCCTTAACGACGCATGTCGTACAGGGTACGTCGCACACAACCTGGTCTTAAAAGACCAGTGACTTACCCTGTACGACATTAGGGGTTTAAAGCGGCTGGAAGCGATCCTGCTCGCTTCCAGCTGCTTTCCAGTTATTGCAGGATGCCTCGATATCGAGGCATCCTGCAATAACACCCCTTGGCCATCCGATGCGGAGAGAGCCACTCTGTGGCCCTCTCTGCACCGGACATCGATGGCCTGTATCGTTGGTGGGTGGGAGCCGACTTGGGAGGCGGCCATCGATGGGCCGGGTAATCTAGAGGGGGCAAGATCGGGGGCGGGATCGGGAGCGGGACCGATGGGGGTGTGCACGAGCGCGCATGCGTGCACGGGGGCGGCGGACGGATCAATACTTGGCGTTCAAACACAAAGGAAAAATGATATAAAGAATACCAAGATTCCCAAAGTATGCACTTGCAGCACTCTGGGCCCTGAACTAAAGGACGGAATATCCCAACAGGATTTTAAAATATAACCTGATTTGTTAAACACCTCTGTGGTGAGATTAATTATTGTGAGACTTTGGGGCATATGTATCAAGGCCGTCAGCAGGGTGGTGTGAATCAACCCGATCGTAATTGATCGGGTTGTATTGTGGCAATGTCTGTCCGCCTGCTCAGAGCAGGCGGACAGGTTATGGAGCAGCGGTCATTGTGACCGCTGCTTCATAACTGCTGTTTCTGGCGAGCCTCCAGGCTCGCCAGAAACACGGGGCATCAAGCTCCATTCGGATACATATGCCCCTTTGTATCTGTTTCTTGCTTTGACTGTTCTTGACCCATATCTTTTCATTGCTAGGCAGCTTTCCTCTCCGTTTCCTTTTTCTTGTACCACCCCTATTCCTTGTTTTGTCACAGCATATTGAAAATTCTGATGCTCACTATTTGCCTTGTTATCTTGTGTAGTATTTGGCTTAGATGTACTTAGTGTTCCTTTCTCACTACTAACTCTCCCTGAACACATGGAATATGAGTATTTATAGCATTATCTACCTCCTTAGTTTGTACTATGTTACCAGTACCTCCTAATGCGTCCCCTGTTTCTACGGCCCCTCTATATATTAAGCGATCTTCATGTGCCTGATCCAGTATGGCAGAAACTTGGTCATCATCTGTTGATGATAAATCTGTATCTGAAAAAGAAAAGCAAAAATGTTTATTCCCCTCCTTATTCTTATAGTCCATAAGGTCCCGGTAACATTTCTTAATTTTTAAAGAGTCTGTATCACCCTTGATAGCCGTTACTGAGTCTCTGGGTACCTCATCCAACCTCTTGTACTCTTTATGATCCAAAAACAAGTTTAAATCCTTTTGTAACTCCGTTAGCTCAGACCTTAGATTTCCCAAATGTGCTTTCCTATGTGCAATCAACATTATCATCAATCTTGATGAGCACTCTGATAAAATAGAATTCCACTGATTAATAAAATCTAGGTCAGTTACTATAAAGGTTGGAAATTTACACACACACGGGGGAATCCCCTAACCATCTTAGCTTTTTATATTCCTATATATGTGTCTGATTAGATATGGCTGACATCACAGGAACATTTTTAGTACAGAGAAACTGCCATGTTTATAGGTCAAAGTGACAGTGACCCATGTGCCACTGTAGTAAACAAATCTAAAGAAAACTATATAAACACTTAGCATTACAGCGTCACTAGTGTTAAAATGACATGCTATAACACATTAGTTAATGTAATTTTACCACTGTAATTGCCATTTAATTGTTTTTCTGTTGAAAATCATTAGATATATTTTTTTTTAAGGATTGTGATCAACCCCTAAATGTACTTTCTGAAAGCGTAGGATCTACTACATAAAAATGCACTTACACACCACATGGATGGGTCCAAATGCGTCTCAAATCTCTGAAAAAGACTTGCTGAAAGAGACGTTTCAACAGATTTTTCAGCTACTGCACAGAAACAGCTTATCATTAAAAGGGCTACATGACCAAAACTAAAGGATAGGTGGTTCCATCATTGTGATGAGTTGTACAATGTATAACAGCAAGGGGCTAGAACAAGAATACAGACTTTATTCAGCAGCATCCATCTTAACAACAACTGCTTGCCCCCTCCGATCACATGACTAAAATGTTACCTGTTTATAATACACAGACACCTAGATTACGAGTTTTGCGTTGCAAATTTTAACGCTAAAAAAATAGCAATTCCAGCGTAATGGCCAGTAACGCATATTACAAGTCATGTCGGTATAGCTATACTGCAAGCATTTTAGCCTGTAACGTCCATTCCCGAACTCCAAAAAAATATGTTTTTGCGTGGGATTTTCATAGCGCCAGTATTACAGGTTGTGCGTTCACGCTAAAATGCTTGCGTTACAATCTATAACGACATGATCAATACCGCCATCTGAGAGCAGTAGCTATGGATTTTCTGTAACAAAAATGTTTCACAAAACTCATAACTAAACTGTTACAAAGTACACTAACACCCATAAATGACCTATTAACCCCTAAACCGCCACCCTTCCGCATAGCAAACACTATATTAAACCTATTACCCCTAATCTGCTGCCCACTCACTATTCAATAAAGTTATTAACGCCTATTTTGCCGCCCACCCACATGGCCAACACTATTTAAATATATTAACCAATAATCCCCCGCACCCCAACATCGCCGCCACTATAATAAAGTTATTAACCCCTATTCCGCTGCTCCCTGACATCACCGCCACTAAATAAAGTTATTAACACCTAAGCCTAATTTTAATATAACTCTATTTAAATAAATATAAACATAACATTAAACTATAAATTAACCTAATATAACTATTCTAATAAAATAAAAAATACTACCAATTAAAATATCTAAATTATAAATTTAAAAAAACCTAACACTAAGAAAAAAGAATCTAAATCTAAATTACAACTAAAAAACAAATTCTACAAAAATTTAAAAAATCTTAGTTTATCAAAAATAAATAACACTAAAATAACAAAAAATAAAAAACACTAAGATTACAAAAAATAAACAAAATTATCAAAAATAAAAACAATTACACCTAATCTAATAGCCCTATAAAAATAAAAAGCCCCCCAAAATAAAAACACCCCCTAGCCTACAATAAACTACCAATAGGCCTACCTTAAAAGGGCCTTTTGTAGGGCATTGCCCTAAAGAAATCAGCTCTTTTACCTTTAAAAAAATACAAAGTCCACCAAATAGTAAAACCCCCCACCCAACCAACCCCCCAAAATAAAAATCTAACTCTTAAAAAAACCTAAGCTACCCATTGCCCATAAAGGGGCATTTGTATGGGCATTGCCCTTAAAAGAGCTCTTTTTCAAAGCCCAAAGCCCTAATCTAAAAAAAAAAAAAAACGCCCAAATTTAAAAACCTTACACTAACCCCAGAAGATCTCATGGTTTCTGAAGTCCGGACATCCATCTCCATCCAGGCTGCGAGGTTTTATCCCGGGGGAGTCTTCTATCTTCATCCCGGCGGCATGGAGCGGAGCCATCCTGGAAGCCCAAGACATTCTGCGCTGAGCGTCCTCTTCATAGGTCACTGCCGTACACTGAAGTTGAATGCAAGGTAGCCGTTTCAAAATGGCTTACCTTGCATTCCTATTGGCTGATTTGATTCTTCCAACTTATATACCAACTTATTGTTGGTATATACTAGACATGTATACAAATAAATGTATTGGCCTTGTAGGATCATACACTGTTATGAATACAAGGGAGTACTATAGTAATGCAAACAGATTTCTTCACCTGTACAAATGCCCTACTCAACACGTGAAACACGGAACGCATTTTGTTTTACTAAAGTTGCCATTTATCTCTACTTTGGCATTTTGAACAAGGGAAGATGATGCAAGTTAACATTTAACACTTATTTGCTCTGCTATTTAGTGTGAAATTACATTTTATTATTATTTAGCACAGCAGCACTGTTCTAAACTCTTTTTTTTTGTCAAAACATTTATCTGTTTAAATCTTAGTGTAGTGTATGGCTTGTGGCCATTTTAGGTATCAAGAACAACTATTCCAAGGTCATAAAGCAGTTATATTTATGCCTTACAATTTTTGATAACCCTGTTTTACAACCTAAACAAATAAAACTGCAATGCTTCCAAGAGATAAACAAACAAAAAACAAACACATTAAACAAATTAAATAGTTGTTGGGAACAAAATGTCAGATATAATATAATTATATACTGTATATATAGATATATATATATATAGGTAGCCCTCAGTTTACGCCGGGGTTAGGTTCCAGAAGGAATGGTTGTAAATCAAAACTGTTGTAAATTGAAACCCAGTTTATAATGTAAGTCAATGGGAAGTGAGGGAGTTAGGTTCCAGGCCCCTCTCTAATACATTATTTTTAAAGCTTTGAAATGAAGACTTTAAATGCTAAACAGCATTATAAACCTAATAAAATAATCACACAGCACAGAATATATAATTAAACTAAGTTAAATGAACAAAAACATTTGCTAAACAGCATTATAAACCTAATAAAATAATCACACAACACAGACTTTACTTGCATTTTTCTGCAAACAGTTCTTTCTATGCATTCCAATCTTGACTAATTTATAGACAGGAAGATCTTGTTCCTTTGCAAGGTGCTCGATAGCTCAGGTCTTGTTAAACTGATTCATTTCAGCTTGCTTGGCTTGCATATCTTTGCTACAACACAAGCGGACAGCTCCACCTACTGGCTATTTTAATCAATGCACTGCTTCTCAATGCTTTTCAATAGCAGTCACATGACTGAAAAAAAAGGTTGTTATTCTGAAACGGTGCAAATTGAACCATTGTAAACCGAGGGCCACCTGTATATATATATATATATATATATATATATATACATACACATACACACACAGGGGAATCACACAACCATCTTAGTTTTTTATATTCCTATATATGTGTCTAATTAGATATGGCTGACATCACAGGAACATTTCTAGTACAGAGAAACTGCTATGTTTATATGTCAAAGTGACAATGACCCATGTGCCACTATTGTACCCAATTCTACAGAAAACTAGATAAACACATAGTATTACAGCGTCACTAGTGTTACAATTACATGCTTTACCACATTAGAGCAAGTTATTTTACCAATATAATGACCATTTAAGTGTGTTTTTCTGTTAAAAGTCATTAGATAAGTTTTTTTTAACATTCAACCCCTAAATGTACTTTCTGAAAGCGTAGGATCTACTACATAAAAATGCACTTACGCACTACATGGATTGGTCCAAATGTGTCCCAAATCTCTGAAAAAGAATTGCTGAAATTGGAAGTGGAGGGCCCTCTACTGGGCATGTAACAAAATTAAGGGATAACTGAGTTGAAGTCTGGAAGGTACTAGATGTTACATTGTTGCAAGTGGAGGGGCGGGTGTTTCTGCTTACCTTTATAGGTCCTGACTGCAGGGAATCCAGCCCTCTTTTGTTCCTGGTTCCAGACTTCAAGGAAGAACTTTTCTGTGGAGATGGAGCGTGCCAAGAAAAAGTCTGTGCCTCCAAAGAGATACAGTGAAGTGGTGAAGGTGGTTCCTGGCATGAGGGGAGCTGCAAGAGAAAGTGGATCAGCTTCTGAGGATGTGAAACCCCCTTCCCCAGTTTCAAAAACCAAGTCGGCCCCCAGGGTCCAGAAAAGGCCTACCACGAGGGGGCGCTGGGAACCGGAGCCACTGCTGTGAGCTCTGGGTCCCAGGGTCCCTCCTCAAGCACTCAGCCCCCACACCCTGATGCTCTTAGGGCTGCTGGGGTTCCGGCCTCTGACTCTGTTAGGCCTGGGCCTTCATTGCTTAGGGTGGGGTCACTGCCCGGGGTTCCCTTAATACAACCAGATTCCCCCCCTCCCCTTTACCCTAACCTTACTGATTCTCATACTGATCCCCCTCCTGGGGATATGGGGCAAGCGGGCCATGCTGCGGCCGGCAGGCGTCCTGGCAGCAGCTTCAGGCTCTTTCACCCGAGGCCTTGGCCTCGGTTCTATCTATGGCGCAGGCCCTGGTGGGGAACTTTCCCCCTGGTGGTCTGGTCAGTGGCCCTGGGAAGCAGGCCGAGCGGCAGGGCGCCCACGTGGTCCGGGCTCTCAATGTCCCTGGGCTTGTGTCGGGCCGTAGCCATGCCCCGTTCCGGCGCCGCGTCAAGTGCATCCTCCCTGAGTGATGTTTCAGACAGGGAGGAGCGCGGTCGAAGCAGAGTGCGCAGCGTGCCACACAGGAGCAGGTCACCGCACGGAGGAAGCCCTAGTGAGTTGGGGAGGCTCCGTGCGGATGGGAGGGCACCTGGGGTGGTGGGAGCGCGTGCGAATGTGCGGTCTGTTGGTATGGCTGGCAAGGCACTGAGTAAAACGCCTGGTGGCAGGAGAGCTACTTTGCTGAGGCAGAGGGGTAGAGGGGTAATCTCCGGTCGTGCTGCTCAGGCTAGATCGGGCCCTGGGGTCCACAGGGGGATAACTGTGGCTAGGCAAGGGGCTTTACATGGGGATACCGAATACCTTGATGTGGCAGGGACTGCCTCAGGGGGAATATTTGCCAGGGACATTAGTAGGCAGGTAACGCCTGGTATGATTCGTGGGGCTGGCAATGAAAGTGTGAATGTTTCTCAGGGACAGATTTCCAGTGGGACTGAGGAGATGATAAGGAGGGCGTTTTCTGCTGCACTGGGGGTATGTCTGTCTGGGGAGCAGGTGGGGAACCCCCCAGGGGTCCATTCATCCGCAAGGAGTACTCCCCAAAATGTTTTGTTTCCGCAGGGTGTGTCCATGGATACGTCTGTTCCAGCTATGGCTTCTACATCCAGGCAAGGAGCAATACCGATTGCAACTTCATCTCCAGCTGCTGCAGAAGACAGATACCAGCAGTCGCCGGCAGGAGCTGCGCCGCCTTTGGCCCCCAGTGGTGAGTTTCTCTTACACACATCTGCACACGTAGGGCTGGGTTCATCCTCTAGTGGGTCTGGATCTGAGAGTGAGGGTGACTTAGGCTTAGTTGGAAAAGGCCAGAAGGAGATGTTTAAGATGATAAAGAAGCTGGTAGCGGCGCAGGTAAAAGGGAAGGTCCCTAAAGCGGAGAGTAGTCATGTAGTTCCATTAGCTCAGGACTCTAGCATTGGTTTTCCCGGCCATGGGGGCACCCCCAATGTCACGGCATGTGGCGTCTCACGGCGACACTTACCTGTGCTTGGTGCACTCCTTATATGGACACCTGAAATCTAAGGTGGTCAAAAAGATTCAGGATGGACGCTACGTCAACATCTTTGAACTTTCCCCAGAGGCGTGTAGGGCTAGGGAACGCGCGGCTGATGGCACGGGGCCAAAAAAATAAATGGCCCACTCAGGGTCATAATCTATTTAAGTACGAGGATACTATTGACGATATCCACGCTAGGTTCAAGGAAGGTGCGTGGCGGGAGTATGACATGGCCTTCCGCAGGAAGATGGTGGGTAACCCCCTTCTGCATTTTGGAACCAAGGATATTGACCTGTGGTCCAAATTGGGGCTTGAAGGGGGTGCAGGCAGCACCCCTGGGCTGCGGCCAGGCGCCAGCAAAGTGGCGCAGAGGCCGAAGCGACGGGGCAGGGAATGCTGGAAATTCCAGGATAAACAGTGGGACAGAGGAGCTAGTTGTTCCTTTCGTCACATCTGCAAATTCTGCAGTGGACCACATTCAGGGGTGGATTGCGTCAAAAGGAAGGATGCAGGCACAGACAAGGCTGCATCCAGGGGCGGTCCTGGGTACAAGGGCCCCAACCCCACTTAGGTTACCAGCCATGGAGCCGTGGCTGGCGCGTTACCCGGACCAGGAGGCGGCACAACTGCTCAGATCTGGGTTGCGGGAGGGGTTCAGGATTCCGGTGGGTGGAGACGTGATGGGTTCTGTGGTACACAGGAACCTTAAGTCAGCATATGAATTCCCTGAGGTAGTGCGGGAAAAATTGAGTAAGGAGCTGGCTTTGGGCAGGGTGGCTGGCCCCTTCAGGGCCAGGCCGCTGCCCGATTTAGTGGTATCCCCATTAGGGGTAGTACCCAAAAAGGACACGGGCAAGTTTCGGCTTATACATCACTTGTCATTTCCGAAAGGAGGGTCGGTGAATGACGCCATCGACCCGGATATGAGCACGGTACACTACCAGTCCTTTGACGATGCTCTAGGTATCGTCCGGGGCAAAGGAGCAGGGGCGCTAATGGCGAAACTGGACATAGAGTCAGCGTTTCGTTTGCTGCCCCTGCACCCGTCTGCATTTCGGCTAATGGGCATGAAGGCGGATGGGGCTTTCTATGTGGACAAATGTCTTCCCATGGGGTGCTCGCTGTCATGTGCATTGTTCGAATGCTTTAGTTCCTTTCTGCATTGGGTGGTGCAGAGGGCATCTGGGGGTGGAGCCGTGGCCCACTACCTGGACGACTTCCTGTTGGTAGGTAGGGCAGGTTCCAATGAATGTTCACGCATGATGGTTATCATTCAAGACATGATGGGTAAATTCGGGGTGCCTTTGGCAGAGGATAAGACACAGGGTCCCTGTTCTTGCCTTACTTTTCTTGGTATAGAAATAGATACTGAGGCGGCGGTATGTAGGCTGCCACGGGACAAAGTCGACCGCCTGTTGCAGGTGGTTTTGTCCGTGCGTAGTGCTAAGGCGATTTCCGTTAAGGAACTTCAGTCCTTGCTGGGAGTAATTTAGTCTTCCAGCCGCTTGGAGCGTGTTTTTACGACTCGCACCGAGGGGGTTGCCTTACTGGACTGGTCGTATGTGCCCTAGCTGGCGGTCGGTCAGGGCCCAGAGAGCGGGCAGGGAGAGAGATGAGTGATGTCATGGGATGGGGAATTGACACTCACTAGGTGCCGACCTAGGGGTTACTCCCCCCTACGAATCTTAGGCAAATACCTCTTTCAGCTTACAGCTCTCTCTCTCTGCCAATTGGGTGTGGCAATCGTGCCACGCTGCACACACCGTGTAGGGCCCTGGCCGTCTGTTAGTAGGGGTTAATTTAGCTAGTTTATTGCCGCCACCAGCGAAGAACTGTTACAGTTCTCCTATTGAAGGATTTTGTTGCCTAGTTGGCATATTCACATAGGCCTAGTTTTAAAGGCTTATGTGATAATAAATGTGACCGTGACCGGTCTTTTGCCCATTTAACACGTGTCAAGTATCTTATTTCTTCTAATCTATCATTATATATGTTATGTAAGTTTAATCAAGTTGGGTACAGGTAAGATGTAATAGGAGGTTTATCCCTTAAGGTGTTTCAACAGTTTTTTCAGCTTCTGCACAGAAACAGCTCATCATTAAAAGGGCTACATGACCAAAACTAAAGGATAGGTGGTACCATCAAATACAAATGTGATTTTAAACAACTTTCTAATTTACTTCTATTATCAATTTTTTTCGTTCTATTGTTATCTTTTGTTGAAAAGCAGAGACATAAGCTTAGGAGCTGGTCCATTTGTGGGGCACTATATGCCAACAGTTTTGCAAGAATGTTTGCAAGATGGCAGCAAATTTCCTGTTATAAAGTACTCCAGAAGCCCAATTAGGTATCTCTTCAACACAGATTATCATGGGAACAAACATTTTTGAGCGTTTATCAAAAAGAGAATCCAGCCATTTCTGAACTTCATAAAGTCTTTTCTGATATCTTTGAAAATAAGAGTAGACATTTACTTCCTCCTCGGTATCCATATGACTGTCATATTGCTCCAATTCCTTTTGGAATCATCTTTCCATGGTCAGGTTCGGAGTTACGCCATCCGAAAAAGTATATTGAGGATAATTTGGCTAAAGGTTTTATAAGACGATCAACTATTCCAGCTGGTGCAGTTATCTTCTTTGTTGAAAAGAAGTATGGAGGATTGTGGTCTTGTGTGGACAGAGCCCTCAATAATATTACTATCGGCAACCATTATCCTTTGCCAAATATCCCTGAGATTTTGTTGTTGGATAGAATTAATGGGTCTCAAGTTTTCATGAAAATTGACTGCCTTCCACACTCATAATGGACATTTTGAATATTTAGCAATGCCATTTGGATTATGTAATGCACCTGCTACATTTCTACATTTTTGAACAATATTTCTAGAGACTTATTGGATTTATTTGTATGACATTTTTTCCCTCATAAGAAATGTATACTACTCATGTTTGTTCAGTACTTTTGAGATTGAAGAAGAATGGCCTTTTTAGCTAAGCTTGAAAAATTACTATTTTCTTTTTCTATGGTTGAATTCTAGAGGTGTATTCTCTCTTCTGATCACATTGAAGTGTATCCAAAGGAAATTTCTGTAATCCTAGAGTGGCCGGTTCCCACCAATAAGAGTGCTGTACAGAGATTTATTGGCTTTGCAATTATTGCTCCTATTACTTGGCTGACATAAGTCAAGATTGTTTTGCTTGGACACTTGAGGCACAGGGGACTTTTGATAAACCTAACACTTTTTTTTACTTATACACTTATCCTCATTCAACCAGATGTACAGAAGTCTTTCTTTTTGATAGTGGATGCCTATAATGTGGCAATTGGTGCTGTTTTGTCCCAACAAGAGGAGATTAAGGGATAGATATATCCAGTAGCTTTCTTTTCGCAACAACTTATTCCTACTGAGGCATTTGTTGGAAGGAGCTGTCCAGCCCTTCACCACATTTACTGATCATCATAACCTCTAATATCTTAGAGAAGCCAGCTGACTTCATTGCAGACAAGCACAACGGGCATTGTTCTTCTCCAGGTTTAATTTTGACATCACTTTTTGACCTGGTTCAAAAGCTGTAGAACATCCAGGTTTATCGAACACTCTCTGAATCATGGTAAAAAATAGAGCCACATATTGAAGACAGGGATGATCCTTTTCAATAAGAGAAGTCAAGCCATGTCAAAGCTTTTCAGCGAAGCATGGATATGATGAATGTTGTGCATCTGGGGTGGAAAAGGACATATAATCATTCTTGAAGTGGAGTCTGCACTGGTTTATAAAACCCATTCCTGCAGGAATGATTCAGCCCTTTGTGGCAAAAGGACTGTAGTGTTAGGACCAGTCGAATTGGGGCACCTTGTAAGTGGTGACTGGCTAAGCAAAATATGGCCATATTGTGTGACTAAGTTCCCAATATTATTTAAAACGAATAGTTGTCTCTTGATGTATTTGCAGGCAATTTTTTGCAGCAGTTCAAAAAATATGTTGTGCTTTTGAAAATGGATGTGCGCTGATACCTTTTTGTTTGTGTAATTACTGGTGTATGCTATGTAGTGTGTGTATCTACATGTATAAGTGTATGTTATATAATGTGTGTGTGTGTGTGTGTGTGTATCTGCCTGTATAAGTGTATGATATGTAGACACTGTGTGTGTATCTGCACGTATAAGTGTATGACATGTAGTGTGTGTGTGTGCATCTGTGTGTGTAAGTGTATGCTATGTAGTGTGTTACTGTGCATTTTTGCTGACTTTAAAGGCCAGAATCTAGAATATTAATGGGGAATGCAGAGATCAGTTTTAAATAATCTATTATTAAATGTATAATTAAGATAAAAATATTTAGCACGTCTTTGCAAAAGTTAATTAAATACAGAGCTCACCTAGCTATACCAGTGGTTTGAGCTTGTGTTTGATTTGCTGCCTAGGAGTATTAAAATATATGACTTTATTAAAAAGGGGGGGCTGTCCCTCTTTTGAATTTTGAAATGTTGGGAGGTATGTGGTTGGTATATACTAGACATGTATACAAATTAATGTATTGTCCTTGTAGGATCATACTCTTTTATGAATACAAGTGAGTACTATAGTAATGCAAACAGATTTCTTCACGTTTACAAATGCCCTAGTCAACAGAACACATTTTGTTTTACTAAAGTTGCCAGTTATCTCTACTTTGGCATTTTGAACAAGGGAAAATGTTGTAAGTTAACATTTTAAACTTATTTGCTCTGCTATTTAGTGTAAAATTGCAATTTATTATTAATTAGCACTACAGTTCTGTTCTAAACGCTTTTTTTTTGTTGTCAAAACACGTGATTAAATATTAGGCTAGTGTATACCGCCACCTTGTGGCCATATTAGGTATCAAGAACAAATATTCCAGGGTCATACAGCAAAGTAATATTTATGCCTTACAATTTTTGATAACCCTGTTTTACAACCCAATCACGCAAATAAAACTGTAATGCTTCCAAGAGATTAACAAAAAAAGAAACACTATTAAATAAATTAAATAGCTGTTGGGAACTCAATAGCAATGTGAGCTGCTGTTGCAATGCTGAATACGGAGAGCGTATTGCTCTCCGCATTCAGCGAGGTCTTGTGGACCTGATCAGCACTGTCAGATCAGGTCCGTAAAAGACCTTTGATAAATAAACCCCATAGAGTGAACTAAGCATAACTATTGAACTTAAAATATAACATAAAGCATACAAATCATTACATTTTCCCCTTCAAATATGAAACACTCAATATGAGACAAAGTCTTCATATATTTTTGGTTTAATAGCTCGACCATAACGAGAGAAAGTAACTGCTGGTTCACTAGTAGTACAATCGTGTCAAGTTGAGAGTCATTCCCAGCATTATCACAAGCTGATACACTTGAATTTAAGCAACTTGCAACTTTCTGAATCCTTTGGCATCTTCACTCCAAACACCTGGCAGTTTGGGCCAGAGAGGTGGATCCCCTAAGGCAACTATACATCACCTGTTGCGAGGGGAGAGAGACCACAGTCATCTGTGCTTTGTGAGCCAAGTGGAGAGTTTTACCCGACAACTCTGAGGATCCGGTCTGCCCAGTTTGCAGTACATTTTAGTGCTTCACCAAATGTGAGTGTATCGTATTAAGTTTGTCACTCCAGATTTCTTATACAGAATTATTATGTGGTGCCTTCTCTACTCTTTTTTTAGAACTACCTTGAAGTGGATGGCCTTATACCTCGAGGAGAGCATCCTACTTGTACCACATACACACGCATTTGTTTGGATGCCATATGATTGGACTCTATATGTGGTGTAGTACATACTTATATCTTTTGTAAATACTGTTACAATATTGCTTAGGACAGTAAATTCAAATAACTTACAGATATTGTTCAATAACATTTTTGTATTGTGTTTTTATCTGCATATACTGTGTTATTTATATATATATATATATATATATATATATATATAAAACACTGCGATAGCGCCCCTATTGTTCCCCTTAGGGCGTTATTTTATTGTTTGGTATCTTGTCTAATTTTTTCCAGCCGTACATCAGCAATTGGAATATTTACTAGTACTGTATGTACCTGTTCATCCAATTCAGGTTCATCCCTGCTTCATGTCCTTCTGGAAACACCCTAGACAGCGTATCTACCATCGGAATTTCCTTTCCTGGTTTATATTTCACTGTGAGATCATACTGTTGTAGTTTCATAACCATCCTCTGCAGGCGTGGAGGTATAGCAGATAGTGGTTTTTGCATGATGTACTCCAATGGTTTGTGATCAGTTTCCACAATCACTGGGCAACCATAGATATACTGGTGAAATTTCTCACATCCATTCACAATGGCCAACATCTCCTTCTCAATTTGAGCATAATTGGCTTGTGTTGTTGTCAGAGCTCGTGAAGCATATGCAACAGGATGTCCTTGTTGAATCAGCACTGCACCTAACCCAAACTGGGATGCATCCACTTGAAGCACAGTGTCACAGTTTACGTCAAAATATTTCAGTATTCGCCCCTGATGTTTAGTGATCAGTTTTTACTTTCTCAAATGTCTTTTCAATATTTGCATCCCAAGACCAAATATCATCCCTTTTGTAGCAATGCATGTAGTGGGGCTGTTAGCTTAGCGAGGCCCTGAGAAAACTTGGATAGATAATTGAAAATCCCTAATGATGTCTCCAGTTCCTTCCTGGAGGATGGGGCCTTCATGCTAATAACTGCTGTTATCTTCTTTGGATCAGGCTTTAAGTCCTCTTTGGTTAGAAGGTGTCCAAAATATGTAACTTCTTCTACAGCTGAATTTCAAATGTGGGCTACAGATTCGGAATGGAATTCATTAAGCCTAAAAAACCCATTCTGTATAGGGTTGTCTGAGGTCCTAAAGGATGAACTTTCCTGAAACGAAATGCCAGACACCCTGGAAGCTTTAATAAAGATTTGCATATCAATAGATCGTAGATACTGTAAACGGAAGGCTGAAAAATAAGTCCCTGACTACACACCTAGGAGAAATCCATAGCCTACATTGAGCAAATCTTCAAGTTCAGTAGTTCCCATGGACATTGGAACCATAAAAGGACCCTTAACTCAAGAAGAGATAACAAAAAGGAGACTCCCTAACTTATGTTTATATTGTGCAAGCCGAGAACATACTGTTTCTACCTGTCTATTATTGACACATCAAGGGAAGGGTAAGAACTCATCTGTACATATACTTAATACTACCCTACCAATTACTTACTTTTCTTTTGCTCTCTCTTTACAGTGGGATCAACATCTCATCGCTTCAGAAGCAATGATTGAATCCAGTGCATTTGGGTTGTTTATTGATGAAAAATTTGCAACCCTAAATAAAATACCCTGTGTGACTAAGCAAATACCATTGCCTGGTAAGCAAATACCCATCACACATAACACTATCCCACTTCTTGTTTCTTTTTCCTCAGGACACAAAGAGAACCAAACTTTTTACATTATTCCTTCTTGCATTCACCCCATCATTCTTGGTTTTCCATGGTTTAAAAAACACAATCCTCTCATAGATTGGTCCCTCAATAAAATCTGTTTTACTTCTTCTTTTTGTATTAACTCTTGCTTCTCCCATTTATCTATACTACACATTTAAGCTTCTTACCCAGATGTTTATAAAGAATTCTCAGATGTATTTAATCTAAAAGAGGCTGAGAACCTTCCCCCTCATAGAAATTATGATTGTCCCATTGAAACCATTCCTGGAGCCCCTATTTTTTATGGCAAAATCTATTCCTTGTCACAAGTAGAACTACAGTTCTTGAGGAATTATTTAGACAATAACCTATGGTAGGGGTTAATTGGACCTTCCACTTCCCCAGCAGCAGCAGGTATCTTCTTTGTAAAAAACAAAGATGAAACCCTAAGACCGATAATTGATTATAGGGCCTTGAACACTATTACAATTAAAAATAGATATCCTCTACTGCTAATTTCCGAATTACTCGAGCGTTTAACTGACCCTAAGATATAAACCAAACTTAACCTGAAAGGCGCATAAAGGCGCGTGAGGATACGTGAGGGAGATGAATGGAAAATGGCATTTATAACGAGATATGGCTTATATGAGTATACAGTGATCCCTTTCGGCTTATCTAATGCCCCCGTCACATTCCAAGCCTTCGTTAACGACATTTTTAGGGATTTAATGGATATATGCATCATTGTATACCTAGATGATATCTTAATTTATTCCACAAATCTGATCACATTAAACACATTTGCTAAGTTTTGTCACGTCTCAGGGACCACAGGCTTTTCACCAAACTAGAGAAATTTCCATATGACCACCATAAAATTTCTGGGTTACATACTTTCCCCTAGTGGTATTGAAATGGATTCAGAAAAAGTTTCTTCTATTACAAACCACACAGAAAGCCTTACAACGCTTTTTAGGCTTTGCAAATTTTTATAGGAAGTTTATTTTTAACTATTTGTCTATTGTAAAGTCTCCTGGACTTCTGCAGCCGAAAATGCTTTTGTTTTGTTGAAACTCAAATTTACTACTGCTCCAATTCTATGGCTACCTGACCATTCAAAACAATTCATAGTAACATAGTAACATAGTAGATGAGGTTGAAAAAAGGCTGAAGTCCATTGAGTTCAACCTATACAAATCTAAAATATATACAAAAAAGCTCCAGTTAAGGTTAAATAATCCCACTAAAAGGTGACCCATTTAATACTAACAATCATATCCATGAATTTTATTTATAGACAGAATTATACCCAAATAATTTTTAAATGTATCTAGGGTATTGGCATTCACTACCTCCTTTGGTAATGAGTTTCACAATGTTATTGCTCTTACAGTGAAAAAACATTTCCGTTGCAAGAGATTAAATCTCCTTTCCTCCAACCTTAAATTGTGGTCTGGTCACAAACAATTTTCTTGGAATAAACAGAGCTTCTGCCATCTCTGTATATGGGCCTTGAATATATTTATATAAAGTAATCATGTCACCTCTTAAACGCCTTTTTTCTAAAGAAAACAGACCCAGTTTGGCTAGCCTCTCCTCATAGGTTAAATTCTCCAATCCCCTTTTCGAAGTTGATGCCTTTAACACATGATTGGGTGCAGTCTTATCACAACGGGACAATGTAAAATCCTCATTTCATCCAGTCGCATATTATTCTAGAACCTTGTCCGCCACAGAGATTAATTACTCTGTAGGCAACAAAGAACTATTAGCCATCAAATCTGCACTTGAGGCATGGCGACATTTACTTGAAGGCACTTCAATTCCTTTTACCATCTACACTGACCACAAAAATCTTGAGTATTTAATGAAGAATAAGACCCTCTCTGCAAGACAAGTTAGGTGGTCTATATTTATGGATAGATTTAACTTTATTATCAGGTATAGACCTGCTCAAAAAAATTTCAAGGCGGACTCACTTTCTCGCCTCCAGGAAATGCTTTCAATTTATCAATCTCCAGCATCTATTATTCCTATGGAAAAAAAATCATTGCCCTAACTTCACCTATGGAACACTTGTTCCTCGATGCATTAAAATCTGATGAGTCACTACCTCTTTCTGAACTTCATCAAGAACCCTCAGTATTATACTACCATTCAGGACTACTATATGTACCATCTTCGCTGCAGTTGCTCATACTCAAACAATTATATGACTCCCCTCTAGCAGGGCACCCTGGCATAAGTAAGACTATAGATCTTGTGAAAAGATCTTACTGGTGGCCGCATTAAGGAAAAACAGTGTACGATTACGTAAAAACTTGTGAGGTTTGTGCTAGGAGTAAGATCGAACACCAGAAACCTGTAAGACTTTTAAGATCTCTACCCATTCCAGATGTTCCTTGGTCTACCATTTCAATGGACTTCATCATTGATTTACCAGAATCTAAATGTAAAACGTGTAATACTATATTGGTTGTGGTTGATCATTTAACAAAATTAGCCCATTTTATACCTCTTGAAGCTTAATTCACCTCCAACTTCTGGAGACACTTATGTCGTTTACTTCAAATTGATTCCCTACTGTCCATAACTTACCATCCACAGACAAATGGCCTCACAGAACGCGTGAACCAGATATTGGAGCAATATCTCAGATCTTATACTTCTCATCTTCAAGACGATTGGTATAACTTTTTACCTATGGCTGAGTTCTCATACAACAATTCACTAAATACCTCAAACAGTCTCCCCATTTTTTGCTTCGTATGGTTTCCACCCAAACAGCATACCAAACATTTCCGTTCAGACAAATTGTCCAGCAGCATCTGATTTTACTGCAAACATCTGCTCATCTCTCCAGACTTTGAAATGGCATTTGAAACTTGCCAAGAGCCAACCAAAATATTACTATGATAAATGTCACCGACCTTCACCCATCTATAAAGTATCCGATATGGTATGGTGGTCTACTAAAAATCTAGGTTTAAATGTCCCTTTCAAAAAACTTGCTAGTCAATTTATTGGTCCTTTTCTTATCACCCGTGTCCTCAATCCAAATACTGTTACTCTACGATTACCAGACCACTATACTATCCATCTGACTTTTCATGTATCTTTGTTGAAATCTTACATAAAGGATCATAATCCTTGTGGAACTCATCATCCAGCTCCTGATAGCCTTGTTAACAATCAGGAGGAATATGAGGTTGAACAAATTCTAGAATCTAGATTAAAACGTCTGCAATATTTGATCCACTGGCGTGGTTCTGGACCTGAGGATGATTCTTGGATCCCATCCGCTGATCTTCATGCCCCGAGACTTCAACAAGCTTTTCATAAATGCTACCCTCATAAACTGCATGACTGAATCCTCAGAGAGGATTCTTTGAGGAGGGGATTCTGTGATATTCCACGCTACACCTTTAACTAAAAATCCTCCCCCCATTACCTGCCTATATCACCTGTGTCTCAACAATTTTCTGCAAGGATTTGTTCCAACCTAATTGAAGAGACTTTTGAGATAACCTTCTCATCCTAAGAATGTATTCTTTTTAAGGACTTCCTAAGCTTTTCGCTACAGCTACTTGTTATTTTTGCTTAAGTCATCAGGAACCACTACTCTAATGTGTGCATAACAGCTCAGAGTACTCTGACCTTTTACCAGACTTCCAGAGTGCCAGAATCACGAGCTGCAGTTCAGCTTTCCTGCAGTGACTGTCTCCATGTTCAGTGTTACCACCAGGGCCGGATTTCCCATTAGGCACAGTAGGCATGTGCCTACAGGCGCCTTGCAGTGAGGGGCGCCTGCCTGTCAGTAATAAAAAATAAAAAATATATTTTTTTTTTTTTTATGAGGGCATTTATTTTAGTAAGAATTGTGCTGCCAGGTGCCTACAAAGTCGAGTGTTTCATTGGGAATATGTTACAGCAGTTGAGGGAGCCATGAAGGAGAGAGGGGCAAAGATTAAAACTAAACCCCTCCCATTTTTGCCAGGCATGTTTAGTTTCACTTTTATTTTATGTACTTCTGTTGCCTCACACAGCCAAGCTCCATGCTGATGTGGTGCAGAAACTTTTTGTTGAGGAATGAAAGCTTCAGAACAGGTTAGGACTGTACAAGGCTTCTAATGCTGCCTAGAATGAAAACATAACAAGCAGAGCACTTTAACCCCTTGGCTACCAGAGAGGGTTGCAGTGTATTCACTTGTTATGTGCTGTATTCCTTTTTTATAGCCAGGAGTTTAAATTCTGCTTCAGGATGAATGTTTTTGTTCTATAAAGGCCTTGGAGGTGTGGAAGTTATGTGGGACTAGCTGCTCTGCTCTTTATTACAAGTTGCCAATTGTGATTTAAAGCCTTTAGGGCACTTTGACAACAAAGTTTGTAGACTGTAAGGCTGTAAAATGTGTATGTGTGTAAACCACTCACATGGCATATTTGTTTGTATGTATGTATATGTATGTGTATATATATATATATATATATATATATATATATATATATATATATATATATATATATATACACACATACACACACATCACACACACACACACACATATATATATACACATACACACATCACACACACACACACACACACATATATATATATACACATACACACACATCACATTAAAATTGTTAATCTGTTCTTTTATGTGGTATTTTTGTATTGTGGTAAATTGAATTAATAAATTCTAATTTTAAACACATTTGTTGACCCCTGGATTACATATAATCTACAACATTCCATGTTTTCCTTTGAGAGCAACATCATATGATATTTATATTTCAGAACAAAATAAATGTAACATCTGTGTGTATTTGTACCAAAAATATCAGAGTTTACAAGATTTTTTTCATGTAGTGGAAAAAAATACCTACATTTTATATTTTCTTCCACTGGCTGCACAGGTTGTTGATGGTGATGAGCTTGCATGCTGCTAGTTTTAATATTGCTATTGTTTGCACAAAACTGTGTTTAACTCCAACAAAATGTTAAGCACATAGTCAAAGTCATCTCCAGAAAAGCAATACACTAATGGCTTGTCAATAAACATGTCCTATGAGCCCATCTGGGTCTGCACAGATGTGTATTGCTGTCTCAGAACTGACATTGACTATGTGTTTAACTCTTTTGCAAGAGGCTAACACACTTCTGTGCAAGCACTAGTGCAATAATAAAATGCCCAGCAAACTGTCACATTTTATGTCCCTTTAAATAGGGTTTTCTTTAGAATATTTTGCATTAAAAGTTTAACATGATTTGTTTTTGTTATACATAATAGAAATTGTATGGCCATTTGAGTCAAGTGAATATTGATTTTTGGTGTAGCTTCCATTACAACAAATATTGCAATTGGTGTGTGTATTTGTGTACCTCCATAAAAGGGAAAATGTAATTTTACATCTAATATTTATTTTTAGTTGTCCTAAATAATAATAAAAAAAAGTCCTCATTTTTTCCACTTTTTTTTCTGGGGGGGTGGGGGGGGGGCGCTTCAGGTTTTAGTGCCTACAGCTACCTGAGATGTAAATCCAGCCCTGGTTACCACACTACCGCTAACCGCACCAGCCTGACTAGCATCTGACACATCACCTCTGATGCTGGATATCGGAAGAATTTACCTCTCAGCCACTGCAAGGTTTCTACTCTAGCCGCTACCAGAGTGATTAGATATAGCACCGGATCACTACTTCCTCTCTCACCGCAATTTGTGCAAGCCTCCGGTAAGCTTTCTGATCTAACCCATGAATCTGTTTAGCCTGTAGCTGCCTCACTCACTTTAGGTCTCCTGCTGTCTTTCATTTAGATGATTGGAGCTAAGTTTATTTTAGTCTTCCAATTCTACTATTTTTCTACTGCTCATATAATTTCTTCTGGCATTCTATGTTCTAACAGTTACTGGGAGAATTAGTACATTGTATCTTCACGTTGCCTAACCTTATCCAGTACATTGTACATTCATGTTGCGCTCATTTTATTTCCTCTCTTTGTAGTAATTTTTAGATCTGTCCTGCTTTAGATTTGCAGTTATTCCATCTCTGCAAATTTAAAGCTACAGTACTTGCTGATATATAAAATCTACAGCTGTAATTCATGTATTATTGCTATCATACACTTCAGCTACACAACCTGTATTTCAAACACACAAGTAATAAAGGCATGCTAACTAGGATAATTCTAGTTAGTCAATGCAGCAAGGCAATAAGGTTTTTGTCATGTTCTGTACGATCCTTTCCATAAACCAGCAAATCATCAATTATTACTTCAACACCATGTAGACCACTAATAAATTCATGTGATTTCTTTTGAAATATCTCCTGAGCAGAAGCAATGCCGAAAGGTACCCTTGTGAAGCACCATCGTCCAAAGGGGGAGTTTAAAGTGGTCAGGTGACTGCTGGGTTCATCAAGACGCATTTGCCAGTAACCAGATTGTGCATCTAGTACACTAAACACTGTTGCTCCTACTAGCTTGTGAGCTATATCATCTATGGTGGCAGTTTGTAGTGTTCTCTCATTATTACTTTGTTCAAATCATGTGGGTCAATGCAAATACGAATTGCACCTGTGTTTTTCTTCTCTACCACAACCATAGAACTGACCCATTCTCATGTTTCTGTAACCTTTTTTATTACTCCCAACTTCTCTATCCTTGTTAGTTCTTGTTTGACTTTAGCCTCAAGAGATAGAGGTATTTTCCTTGGGGCGTGAATGACAGGCTGTGCACCCTCTTTTATATGTATGCGGCTAATCCCCGGGAGCAACCTAGGCCCTTGAAAAGTTCAGATCACCGTACTCACGCTTAATGTTGTCCTTTGACAGTCCTCTGCACCCACCATCCACAGCCATAATGATCTTTACAAGTCCAATCTCTATACTTGTTTTGAGACCTAATACTGCTGGGGCTTTTGGTTTCTATCACAAACAATTTTAAGACCTTTTCAGATCCCTTGTAAAAACATTTTGCATGACAGCGACCCATCACTTTCAGCTTTTCACCATGATATCCCAACTATTTTGGTAGGTCTTGAGTCTCTAAGGGGGATCATTTCTGAGGAGCTCCAGGTATGTGTGGCTTGGCACACAGTTTACTTGTGCCCCTGTATCTATTTTGAATGTGACTGGAGTTTTGTGAGATTGTCGTCATTGTCCTCTATGGCGTGTACAGCCTGTGTTTGTGTCCTTGCAATATGGGAAAACAGTTTACACACCTGGCAAAATGTCCTCTTTTCTTGCATTTATTCATATATATCACCTTGCAGGACAGGCAGCATTTTTGTTGTGCATGTATCCACAGTAGCCACAGGTTGCTTGTGTTACTTGTCTGTGTCCCATTTGCCTTTTATTTCCCTTGTATCCTCTTTCTTGCCAGTATTTGCTACTTTGATTTTCTATAGCACTGATCTGGTGCTGTGTTCCTTCCAGTACCTGCATGTCCTTTCTTGACATTTCATATGCTCTAGCAATCCTGATGGCTTTCTCAAGATTTAAATCTTCTTTCTGCACCAGCTTTTCCTGAACTTCTTTAAACTTACTGCCCATCAGGAATACGGTCTTTTATCTTATCACCCGCATTCATAAAAAGCACAGTCTTTGGCAAGCAAGCTTCTGGCAGGTTCCAATCAGCCAAAAGGATTTAAGCAGCTCTCATTCCTATTGGCTGATTCAAATGAGCCAATAGGAATGAGAGCTGCTTACATCCTATTGGCTGATTTGAACAGCCAATAGGATTTTAGCAGCTTTAATTCCTATTGGCTGATTTTTTTTTCAGCCAATAGGAATGCAATGGTTCCCCCAGTAAAAAAAGGGGTACCTTGCATTTGAATCCTCAGTGTGTGGCGGATGATCGCATGAAGAGAACCTACATGTCGGATCGATGGACCTCCTCGTGGACCTCCGCCTTGAACCTCTGCCTGGACCTCCGCCTTGAACCTCCCGCCTGGACCTGTGACTTGGAACTTTTGCCTGGGACCTCCGCCTCCGCGCATTGACCGCTCTGCCTCCACAGGAATGAAGAAGATGCCGGGTCCCTTGATGGATAAAGATAGAGCCGTCTGGATGAAGATGGAGCTGCCTGGATGAAGATAGAGTCGCTAGGATGAAGAACGTTCAAGCCGGACTTCAGCAACTGTTAGTACCTAAAGAGGGGTTAGTGTTTTTTTTAAGGATTTTTTTGTGTGGTTTTTTTTTTTTTAGATTAGGGTTTGATCTTGTCTTAAAAGAGCTGAATGCCCTTTTAAGGGCAAGAAAAGAGCTTAATGCCTTTTAAGGGCAATGCCCATACATATGCCCTTATCAGGGCAATGGGTAGATTAGGTTTTTTTAGAGTTAGTTTTTTTTTATTTTGGGGGTTGGTTGGGTGGTGGGTTTTACTGTGGGGGGGGTCATTATATTTTTATACAGGGAAAAGAGCTGATTTCTTTAGGGCAATGCCCTGCAAAAGACCCTTTAAGGGTTATTGGTAGTTTATTGTAGGCTAAGGGTTTTTTATTTTTATTTTGGGGGCTTTTTTAGTTTGATAGGGCTATTAGATTAGATTTAATTGTTTTTATATTGGATAATTTAGTTTTATTTTTTGTAATTTAGTATTTTTAATTTTTTGTAACTGTAGATTTTTTTTTTAGTAGTGTTAGGGTTTTTTTAATGAGTAATTTAATTTATTTAATAGATAGTTATTTTCATTTTAGTCTAATAGTAATGTTAGTTTAATTTATAGTTTAAACTTAGGTTTTTTTATTTTCCCAGGTAAGTTGTTAGTTATTTTAAGATAGGATCTTGTAAATTTTATTAAAAGTTAGGGGGTTGTTAGGTTTAGGGGTTATTAGTTTAATTTTTTTTTTTTGCAATGTTTGGGGGCTGTTGGTTTAGGGGTTAATAGGTTTATTTAATGGCGGCGATGGTGGAGGCCAAAGGTTTTAGGGGTTAATAACTTTATTATAGTGGTGGGCGATGTAGGGGGTACGGGGGGGAATAGGGGTTAATAATTTTTTTGTAGTGGCCGCAATGTCAGGGAGCGACGGAATAGGGGTAAATAACTTTTAATTGTGGCAGCGATGTCGGGAGCGGCAGATGAGGGGTTAATAGCTTTATTTAGGTGTTGGCGATGTCGGGGGAGGCAGATTAGGGGTGTTTAGATGTGGGGTTTGTGTTAGGTGTAAACGTAACTTTTTTTTTCCCATAGACATCAATAGGGCTGCGTTACGGAGCTTTTCATTCCCGCGCTTCAGGTATTACGTTTTTTTCTAACACACTCCTCCCCATTGATATCTATGGGGAGAGTGAGGCACGAGCACGGTCAATGCAGCGCTTGGATTTGTGCAGTATGGAGCTCATCGCCACCATATCGCAGGCACAAGGCGGCTTTTCAAAAACTTGTAATGGCAGCGATATTGGAGGGTGAAAATAACGCAACTTTTGTTGCATTCGTTTCACACCCTCTATAGTGCAAAACTTTTAATCTAGGTGTATGTGTCTGATTAGATATGGCTGCAGAAAAAATCTTAGAAATGCGGTTGGGCTGCAAGGAAAATTCAGAAAAATACTGCCGCCACCAACATTACATTTATTAACCCCTATCCTGCCCCCCCCTGCACCGCCGCCACCTACATTACACTGATTAACCCTAATCTACCCCCCTACACCGCCACTACTATATTAAATGAATTAACTTCTAACCTAAGTCTAACCCTAACACCCCCCTAACTTAAATATTATTTAAAATAATCTAAATAAATATTCCTATAATTAAAATAAATTATTCTATTTAAAACTAAATACTTACCTATAAAATAAACCCTAAGATAGCTACAATATAACTAATAATTACATTGTAGCTATTTTAGGGTTTATTTTTATTTTACAGGCAACTTTGTATTTATTTTAACTAGGTACAATAGCTATTAAATAGTTATTAACTATTTAATAGCTACCTAGTTAAAAATAACTACAAATGTACCTGTAAAAGAAATCCTAACCTAAGTTACAATTACATCTAACACTATACTACAATTAAATAAATTAAATTAATTAACTACAATTACCTACAATTAAATTAAAATAACTAAAATTAACTAAAGTACAAAAAAAAACCCCTCTAAATTACAGAAAAATAAAAAAAAATTACAAGAAGTTTAACCCCCTTAATGACCGGACCATTTTTTCAATTTCTTACCCTTAATGACAATGGCTATTTTTACATTTCTGCAGTGTTTGTGTTTAGCTGTAATTTTCCTCTTACTCATTTACTGTACCCACACATATTATATACCGTTTTTCTCGCCATTAAATGGACTTTCTAAAGATACCATAATTTCATCATATCTTATAATTTACTAAAAAAAAAAAAAAGATAAAATATGAGGAAAAAATGGAAAAAAAACACACTTTTTCTAACTTTGACCCCCAAAATCTGTTACACATCTACAATCACCAAAAAACACCCATGCTAAATAGTTTTCTTCTAATTTTGTCCTGAGTTTAGAAATACCCAATGTTTACACATTATTTGCTTTTTTGCAATTTATGGGGCAATAAATACAAGTAGCACTTTGCTATTTCCAAACCACTTTTTTTCAAAATTAGCGCTAGTTACATTGGAACCCTGATATCTGTCAGGAATACCTGATATCCCTTGACATGTATATATTTTTTTTTTTTAGAAGACAACCCAAAGTATTGATCTAGGCCCATTTGGTATATTTCATGCCACTATTTCACCGCCAATGCGATAAAAAAAAAAAAAAGTTCACTTTTTCACAAATTTTGTCACAAACTTTAGGTTTCCCACTGAAATTATTTACAAAAGCTTCTTTTAATTATGGCACAAATGGTTGTAAATGCTTCTCTGGGATACCCTTTTTTCAGAAATAACAGACTTATATGGCTTTGGGGTTGCTTTTGGTAATTAGAAGGCCGCTAAATGCCGCTGCGCACCACAACGTGTTTTATGCCCAGGAGTGAAGGGGTTAATTAGGGAGCTTGGTAGGGTTCATTTAGCTGTAGTGTAGTAGACAACCCCAAGTATTGACTCTAGGCCCATTTTGGTATATTTAATGCCACCATTTCCACCGCCAACTTGCGAGCAAATTAAAAAAAAAAAACTTACATTTTCACAATTTAGGTTTCTCACTGAAATAATTTACAAAACAGCTTGTGCTATTATGCAGAAATTGTTGTAAAATCTTCTCTGGATCCCCTTTGTTCAGAAATAGCAGACATATGGCTTTGGCGTTGCTTTTTTGGCAATTAGAAGGCCAGTAAATGGCTGTGCTGCGCACCACACGTGAATGATGCCATCAGTGAAGGGGTTAATTAGGTAGCTTGTAGGGAGCTTGCAGGGTTAATTTTAGAGGATCAGGCCTCCATCTGACACATCCCACCCCCTGATCCCTCCCAAACAGGCTCTCTTCCCTCCCCCACCCCACAATTGTTACCGCCATCTTAAGTACTGGCAGAAAGTCTGCCAGTACTAAATAAGAGTTTGTTTGTTTTTCTAAATAAAAATAATAAAATATTTTAGCTGGGATGGACCCCTGCCTTAGGCCCCAACCTCCCTGATCCCCCCTCCAGCTCTCTAACAGCCTCTCCCCTACCTACTTACCCGCCATCTGGGTATGGCAGCTGTCTGCCAGTACCCACTTTGGCCCCAAAAAACTAAGTATTTTTTATTTTATTTTTTTTAATTAACTCTTTCTGTAGTGTAGCAGCCCCTCCACAATACCCCCATCCCCCTCCCAGATCCATTTATATTTGAAAACATTTTTTTACCTTTCTCTTGCTTTCTGCCCTCATTGGTGTCAGTGTGGCTAATACGCGCGAGTGCACGTGGTACATGCACGCGCGGCCACGTGCACACGCCCCCGTGCACGCGTACTATGTTTACGCGCACGCACACGCTGCGCCTCGTGCACGCGCACGGGCACGCTCCCCTCCCACTGGACAACGTCATCATCCACTACCGGTTGCAGAGAGGGCCACAGAGTGTCTCTCTCTGCATCCGAGGCTTGTAAAGGGGTATTGCGGATGCCTCCATATTGAGGCATCACTGCAATACCCTCAGAGCTGCTGGAAGCAATTGTGATCGCTTCCAGCACTCTGTTAGACAACTGACGTACCAGGTAACGTCCATTGTCCATTAACTGTTAGTTTTTGCATGACGTACCTGGTACAACCGGAGCGGAGCGGGGTCCATCTTCAATCCAGCCGACGCAGAGCAATCCTCTTCTTCCGACGTCCTATACTGAATGAAGGTTCCTTTAAATGACGTCATCCAAGATGGCGTCCCTTGAATAAGCCGATGAGCAGCGAGATCGATGACTGTCAGCTAACAACAGTCCGCTGCTCATCGCACCGTACTTGGTGCGCAGCTTTTTGACAGCTTTCTTGATAAATTTGGCAAATGTAATTCAAGGTCCGCATCAGCGATGTTAGGCGAGCATAGGCGGGCGTATTGGGGGCCGGCGAATGCAGGTAAGTAGACAGCTTGTTAAATAGAGGCTAATGTAACTATTAGTTATATTGTAACTATTCTTAGGGTTTTATTTTACAATAGCAACATGGGAATGTCCACAGCACAATTTGCTAAAAAAGTATCTTTATTGACAAAGATAGAGCGACGTTCGTGACTACTGTCACTTAATCATGCTATACATACAATACTCAGCAGGTGGTTCTTTTAAACAGTTATCTTGGCGCCAATACAATTTTACTCTTTAGCGCCACCTGCTGCACAAAATATCTTACTCTTCAAACTTTCAAAATGTATACAATTTGCAACAAGATACTTTTTGTGTCGAGATACATAGTTTAAACATTTTTACAACAGGACTTACTATCCTACAACATTTAAAGCAGTTATAACTAACCCTGATAGCAGTACTACATATCTACATACCATTATAAATCAAATTTAATTAAACCTATTCTTCACCAAAAGACTGACCAATCAAAGTCCCTATTCATACGCATGTGGTACTAATGATCCCAATCTGGTGAATCCAATGCATTTCTTTTTGTTTCAATATTTCTCACGGGTCACCACCCATTCTCTGCGGACCCACATAGTCTATAACCTGCCATCGGAGCTGACTGATACTGTGTCCTTTCTCTAAGAAATGATTGGATACAGGTGCCTCCCTGTTCCCACATCTAATATTGGAGCGGTGCTGGCTAAGCCTATCTTTCACTTTTCTTACCGGCTCTCCAATATAGATGAGGGGAACACGGACACTTGATTAAATAAATTGCATATGTGGTGTCACAAGTAAAGAAATTCCTAATAGTGTACCTTTACCACTTCTAGGGTGAACAAACTCTTTGCCTCTTATTACTGAATTACAACTAATGCATCCTAAACAAGGATAACTTCCTGTATTCTTCTTAGTTAAATGACTCTGCTGTAACTGCTTAGCTGGTCCTATGTCAGACTTACAAAGTAGTCCCTCAAATTCTTTACCCTTTTATAGGCCATAATTGGTCTCTCTTTAAATTCAACAATATCATTATTATACCTCTGTAAAATAGGCCAATGTTTATTAATGATTTTAGCTATTTTGCCTCCCATGGGCACTAAACTGTGATGTAAAAAGCATTCTCTTGTTCTTCTCCTTATGATCTTTTATTAGTGGTAAGGTTATTGCTGCATTTATCTAATACATGTTGGGGGTAACCTCTATTGCGGAATTTTTCTTGCATTTCTTTAATCCTTTTATTTAGATATCTGTCTCTGACACTATAACGGTGGACTCTCATCAACTGACTCTTAGGGTAAGGATTCTACCAAATGACGTGGATGGAAAACTATTGAATTCTAGCAATGTATTCCTATCTGTTTCTTTTGAATATAAATCAAAATTCCAATTTAGGAACTTTCTTATACACTCTAGTGTCTAAAAACATGATACTCTCCTCACTGTAATTCAGTGTAAATTCCAAATTTCTCACAGAAGAATTAAGGTCTGTTACAAATTGAACCAGGGGAGTCCACGGGGCCCCACCATACGCCAAATATATCATCTATGAAGCGCCACCAGGCTCCTCCATAGTCTTTAAAAACCATTTATTTTCATAAACTATATTCTCTTCAATCATGCTCATAATAAAATTGGCGTATGATGGGGCCACTGTTGGACCCCATGGCTGTACCTCTTATCTGTATGTACCAATCATCCTGAAACATAAAGTAATTCCAGTACAGAATTCAAGCCCAATAATTCTTCTATGAAAACATTTTGTTGTGGGGTATAACCCCCATTTACCAGTGTAAAATTTTCTTAATAACCCCATACCTGTCTCATGTTTTATGCAGGTATAGAGGCTTTTAACGTCTAATGTATACAATATAAAGCGGTCACTAGGTAAATGCAATTCTCTCACCTTTTGCAAAAATCACCTGTGTCTTTGATGTATGAACTACATTTTACGACCTCAGGCTGCAACAATTTGTCATAAAAATAGATACATTAGAAAAGGCAGAATCTATACTGGAAATAATAGGCCTGCCTGGAGGAGCAGCAAGGTTTTTGTGAATCTTTGGTATAGTATAAAAAACCGGTGTTCTTGGTGACTTATTATATAAAAAATCTCTCATTTTAAGTCAATCACCCCAACCTTTAGCTGCCCTCTCCAGGCAGGCCAATAATTCTTTTTGTATCCTGTGAACAGGATTTTGTGACAATTTCCTATATGTTTCAGGGTCATCCAGTTGTGTCTGATTTCCCTAATGTATGTACTGTCTATCGATAACCACAGATGCACCTCCCTTATCGGCTCCCTTCAGGATAACATTTTTCAATTTACCCTGAAAGGACTGTAATGCTTTCTTTTCACATTGTTTACATTACTTTTTACCTTCTTACCATCTCTAAGGACCTGGTGTTGTAATTTATTTACGTCTACATTCACAAGTTGTATAAACGTATTTATGCTATCGTTATGGATTAATGGTGTATAATTACTCTTTTTCCAAAGACCCAACTTTTAATGAGTCCAGTTCCCAGAATCTTTATCGGGGGTATTATGCTTTGCACTCACATCACCAAATTGTACTCTCAATTTAATGTTCCTGTAGAACCTATTCAGATCTTTATTTATTTCAAAAAAGTCAGTCTGTTTGCTTGGGCAAAACGAAAGTCCTCTATTGAGGAGTGCTAGCTCACCATCATCCAGTGTGACTCCAGATATGTTCACTACTGTCGATTCTCTGATGTCCTCCGCCCCTCCGGTTGGATTTCCTGACCGGTGCCTTTCTTGCGGTGCTTTCTACCCGCTCTCCGCTTGTATCGCTTTCGATCAGACTCGTGGAACTTGACGTCACATCCGTCGAGTCGCCTTCCGTATCACGTGCGGCTTTCTTGTGTTGCTGATTGGTCGTACGTCTACCTCTGGTTTGTTTACCCCCGGTTGCCATGGGGACCCTGTCGCCATCTGTAGACCCAGCCTTGTAAGTAATCTTGTTCATCCCGAACAAATTTCGTCCGCTTTCTTTCTTTTAGCTCTTTTTGTAGGCGATCCATTCTTTCATCTGTCTGTGTTATCAGATTTTTAAGATCCTCCTCAGAGATTGACCGGAAAGTTCCTCTTGACGGTAGCCAGTTCCATTCTTGTTTAGCCATTTCCTTGGTAAGGGATTCCACTGTATGTACAATTAGATCAAATGAGCACTTGTTGATAATTGCCTCAAACTTGTCACAGTATTCTTTGTTATTTTTCAACAAAGTAGGGCAAGTGCTCATTCGTAACCCCTCGGGATCCTCTTAACACGATAGTATTCTGCAAGGGTTGTTATATTGCAGGTCCCAGGCTGTATTCCTGTATCGCAACTTTTCATATTGCTTGGTAAGTTCATCAACTGGGTTAACTCTTAGGAAGTCTCTAGACCCCCTGGTCAGGGTCGTTATTCGAACTGCATCGGCCTCTGAGTATGCAAACCATATTACCTCCCACAGGAGACTTGCCAACAAGATCCATCTTTAAATTTGAAATCTTACAAAATGCCGGCTGCACGTTCTGGGGCAGTGTCAATCAATCCTCAGCAATATGTAGAACAGCTGCCAGGCAAAATACTGTGCTCGTGTCGACCGTGGAAATCTGCCCAATTCCACTATAACAATATGCAACATGGGAATGTCCACAGCACAATTTGCTTAAAAAAGTATCTTTATTGACAAAAGATAGAGCGACGTTTCGTGACTACTGTCACTTAATCATGCTATACATACAATACTCAGAGGTGGTTCTTTTAAACAGTTATCTTGGCGCCAATACATTTTACTCTTTAGCGCCACCTGCTGCACAAAATATCTTACTCTTCAAACTTTCAAAATTTATACAATTTGCAACAAGATACTTTTTGTTCGAGATACATAGTTTAAACTATTTTTACAACAGACCTTACTATCCTACAACATTTAAAGCAGTTATAACTAACCCTGATAGCAGTACTACATATCTACATACCATTATAAATCAAATTTAATCATGGTATGAATAGGGACATTGATTGGTCAGTCTTTGGTGAAGAATAGGTTTAATTAAATTTTGATTTATAATGGTATGTAGATATGTAGTACTGCTATCAGGGGTAGTTATAACTGCTTTAAATGTTGTAGGATAGTAAGTCTGTTGTAAAAATGTTTAAGCTATGTATCTCGAACAAAAAGTATCTTGTTGCAAATTGTATAAATTTTGAAAGTTTGAAGAGTAAGATATTTTGTGCAGCAGGTGGCGCTAAAGAGTAAATATATTGGCGCCAAGATAACTGTTTAAAAGAACCACCTCTGAGTATTGTATGTATAGCATGATTAAGTGACAGTAGTCACGAAACGTCGCTCTATCTTTTGTCAATAAAGATACTTTTTAAGCAAATTGTGCTGTGGACATTCCCATGTTGCATATTGTTATAGTGGAAATTGGGCAGATTTCCACGGTCGACACGAGCACAGTATTTTGCCTGGCAGCTGTTCTACATATTGCTGAGGATTGAATGACACTGCCCCAGAACGTGCAGCCGGCATTTTGTAAGATTTCAAATTTAAAAGATGGATCTTGTTGCAAGTCTCCTGTGGGAGGTAATATGTTTTGCATACTCAGAGGCCGATGCAGTTCGAATAACGACCCTGACCAGGGGGGTCTAGAGACTTCCCTAAGAGTTAACCCAGTTGATGAACTTACCAAGCAATATGACAAGTTGCGATACAGGAATACAGCCTGGGACCTGCATATAACAACCCTTGCAGAATACTATCGTGTTAAGAGGATCCCGAGGGGGTTACGAATGAGCACTTGCCCTACTTTGTTGAAAAATAACAAAGAATACTGTGACAAGTTTGAGGCAATTATCAACAAGTGCTCATTTGATCTAATTGTACATACAGTGGAATCCCTTACCAAGGAAATGGCTAAACAAGAAATGGAACTGGCTACCGTCAAAGAGGAACTTTCCGGTCAAATCTCTGAGGAGGATCTTAAAAATCTGATAACACAGACAGATGAAAGAATGGATCGCTACAAAAAGAGCTAAAAGAAAGAAAGCGGACGAAATTTGTTCGGGATGAACAAGATTACTTACAAGGCTGGGTCTACAGATGGCGACAGGGGTCCCCATGGCAACCGGGGTAAACAAACCAGAGGTAGACGTACGACCAATCAGCAACACAAGAAAGCCGCACGTGATACGGAAGGCGACTCGACGGATGTGACGTCAAGTTCCACGAGTCTGAGCGAAAGCGATACAAGCGGAGAGCGGGTAGAAAGCACCGCAAGAAAGGCACCGGTCAGGAAATCCAACCGGAGGGGCGGAGGACATCAGAGGGAATCGACAGTAGTGAACATATCTGGAGTCACACTGGATGGATGGTGAGCTAGCACTCCTCAATAGAGGACTTTCGTTTTGCCCAAGCAAACAGACTGACTTTTTTGAAATAAATAAAGATCTGAATAGGTTCTACAGGAACATTAAATTGAGAGTACAATTTGGTGATGTGAGTGCAAAGCATAATACCCCCGATAAAGATTCTGGGAACTGGACTCTTAAAAAGTTGGGTCTTTGGAAAAAGAGTAATTATACACCATTAATCCATAACGATAGCATAAATACGTTTATACAACTTGTGAATTTAGACGTAAATATATTACAACACCAGGTCCTTAGAGATGGTAAGAAGGTAAAAAGTAATGTAAACAATGTTGAAAAGAAAGCATTACAGTCCTTTCAGGGTAAATTGAAAAATGTTATCCTGAAGGGAGCCGATAAGGGAGGTGCATCTGTGGTTATCGATAGACAGTACTACATTAGGGAAATCAGACAACAACTGGATGACCCTGAAACATATAGGAAATTGTCACAAAATCCTGTTCACAGGATACAAAAAGAATTATTGGCCTGCCTGGAGAGGGCAGTAAAGGTTGGGGTGATTGACTTAAAATTGAGAGATTTTTTATATAATAAGTCACCAAGAACACCGTTTTTTTATACTATACCAAAGATTCACAAAAACCTTGCTGCTCCTCCAGGCAGGCCTATTATTTCCAGTATAGATTCTGCCTTTTCTAATGTATCTTTTTTATGACAAATTGTTGCAGCCTGAGGTCGTAAAATGTAGTTCATACATCAAAGACACAGGTGATTTTTTGCAAAAGGTGAGAGAATTGCATTTACCTAGTGACCGCTTTATATTGTATACATTAGACGTTAAAAGCCTCTATACCTGCATAAAACATGAGACAGGTATGGGGGTTATTAAGAAAATTTTACATGTAAATGGGGGGTTATACCCCACAACAAAATGTTTTCATAGAAGAATTATTGGGCTTGATTCTGTACTGGAATTACTTTATGTTTCAGGATGATTGGTACATACAGATAAGAGGTACAGCCATGGGGTCCAACGTGGCCCCAGCATACGCCAATTATTTATGAGCATGATTGAAGAGAATATAGTTTATGAAAATAAATGGTTTAAAGACTATGGAGGAGCCTGGTGGCGCTTCATAGATGATATATTTGGCGTATGGTGGGGCCCCGTGGACTCCCTGGTTCAATTTGTAACAGACCTTAATTCTTCTGTGAGAAATTTGGAATTTACACTGAATTACAGTGAGGAGAGTATCATGTTTTTAGACACTAGAGTGTATAAGAAAGGTCCTAAATTGAATTTGATTTATATTCAAAAGAAAACAGATAGGAATACATTGCTAGAATTCAATAGTTTCCATCCACGTCATTTGGTAGAATCCTTACCTAAGAGTCAGTTGATGAGAGTCCACCGTATAGTGTCAGAGACAGATAATCTAAATAAAAGGATTAAAGAAATGCAAGAAAAATTCCGCAATAGAGGTTACCCCCAACATGTATTAGATAAATGCAGCAATAACCTTACCACTAATAAAGATCATAAGGAGAAGAACAAGAGAATTATTTTTACATCACAGTTTAGTGCCCATGGGAGGCAAATAGCTAAAATCATTAATAAACATTGGCCTATTTTACAGAGGTGTAATAATGATATTGTTGAATTTAAAGAGAGACCAATTATGGCCTATAAAAGGGTAAAGAATTTGAGGGACTACTTTGTAAAGTCCTGACATAGGACCAGCTAAGCAGTTACAGCAGAGTCATTTAACTAAGAAGAATACAGGATGTTATCCTTGTTTAGGATGCATTAGTTGTAATTCAGTAATAAGAGGCAAAGAGTTTGTTCACCCTAGAAGTGGTAAAAGGTACACTATTAGGAATTTCTTTACTTGTGACACCACATATGCAATTTATTTAATCAAGTGTCCGTGTTCCCTCAATCTATATTGGAGAGACGGTAAGAAAAGTGAAAGATAGGCTTAGCCAGCACCGCTCCAATATTAGATGTGGGGAACAGGGAGGCACCTGTATCCAATCATTTCTTAGAGAAAGGACACAGTATCAGTCAGCTCCGATGGCAGGTTATAGACTATGTGGGTCCGCAGAGAATGGGTGGTGACCGTGAGAAAATATTGAAACAAAAAGAAATGCATTGGATTCACAGATTGGGATCATTAGTACCACATGGTATGAATAGGGACTTTGAATTGGTCAGTCCTTTTGGTGAAGAATAGGTTTAATTAAATTGATTTATAATGGTATGTAGATATGTAGTACTGCTATCAGGGTTAGTTATAACTGCTTTAAATGTTGTAGGATAGTAAGTCTGTTGTAAAAATGTTTAAACTATGTATCTCGAACAAAAAGTATCTTGTTGCAAATTGTATAAATTTTGAAAGTTTGAAGAGTAAGATATTTTGTGCAGCAGGTGGCGCTAAAGAGTAAAATGTATTGGCGCCAAGATAACTGTTTTTAAAAGAACCACCTCTGAGTATTGTATGTATAGCATGATTAAGTGACAGTAGTCACGAAACGTCGCTCTATCTTTTGTCAATAAAGATACTTTTTTAAGCAAATTGTGCTGTGGACATTCCCATGTTGCATATTGTTATAGTGGAATTGGGCAGATTTCCACGGTTGACACGAGCACAGTATTTTGCCTGGCAGCTGTTCTACATATTGCTGAGGGTTTATTTTACAGGTAAGTATTTAGTTTTAAATAGGAATTATTTAGTTAATTATATTAATTTTTATTTCGATTGGTTTTAATTATATTAAAGTTAGGGGTGTTAGGGTTAGACTTAGGGTTAGGTTTAGGGGTTAATAACTTTAGTATAGTGGCAGCGATTTTGGGGGCAGCAGATTAGGGGTTAATAACAGTAATGTAGGTTGTGGCGATGTTAGGGACAGCAGAATTGTGTTTACGATGCGGGAGTGGCGGTTTAGGGGTTAATAACTACTGACTTTCAGGTGGCGGTACGAATCTTGTGGTTATGGGCTGTACCTCTCACTTTTTGGCCTCCCGGGCAAACTCGTAATACCGGCGCAAAGGAAGTCCCATTGAAAAAGGACTTTTTGAAAGCTGCAGTAGTTACGTTGCGTTACGGCCAAAAAAGTGTGCGGTACAGCTATACCTGCAAAACCCGTAATACCAGCGGTAGGTGGAAAAAAGAGCCTTAACGCTGCTTTTTCACTCATACCGCAAAAACTCGTAATCTAGCTGAAAAAAAATTAGATAATAAAATTAAAGTTGTTTAAAATTGTATGGTCGGAATTATGAAAGAAACATTTTTGGTTTCACTTTAACAATGCATTTCCAGTAAAACTTACTTTACATATCTATTATTTGAACTGTTACTAAACAAAAACAGTTTTATATTTACTGAACACACAGTACATGTTGTGCATACATGCTTTGAAAATGATATTCATTGAAGCCTGGTTTCCACATTTTCTCTCTTGTAATGTCCCTTCTCTCATCTTAAGGGACTTCAACATACCCGTTGATAACCCTAACATGCCTGCTGCCTCTAAACTTCTATCCCTTACCACCTCTTTTGGCCTCTCCCAGTGGACAACATCTCCAATCCACTGTAAAGGCAACTCCATAGACCTAGTCTTCACTAATCTCTGTGCCGTTTCCAACTTCCTTAACTTCCCTTTTCCTCTCTCTGACCACCATCTACTAACTTTCTCTCTTACTATAGCTACTACATCTTTGCAAGCCCCCCAAAAAATGCTACCTTGCAGGAATTTAAATGACTTGATCTCACATACTTTTCACTCAACTGAATCCTCTGCTCTCCAGCATTTCATCCCTCTCTTGCCCAAACCTCGTGGCTTTACAGTATAATTTGGCACTAAAATGAACACTTGACAAAGCTGCATCCTCCACTCTTTGATGTACATCAAGCACTCTACGGTAACCATGCCACAAACTGACCAGATATCTTCAGCGATGTTCATAGGCTGCTGAACGGCAGTGGAGGAAATCACGCACCTGTGCTGATTTTCGGCATTGTAAATTTATCCTTAAGTCCTACAACTCTGCGCTCAGCCTGGCCAAACAAGTCTATTTCTCCTCCCTTGTATCATCTCACGCATCCAACCCCAGAAAGCTGTTCTCAACCTTTAATTCCCTTCTAAGTCCTCCTGCATCCCCGCCCACTACCAACCTCACTGCTCAGATTATTACTGATCACTTCAAAAATAAAATTGACACCATTAGAAAAGATATCTGCACCTCACAACCCTCAAACCCAACAATCTTACCAACCCCTTCTATTAACAAAACTCTATGCTACTTCCCTCCTGTAGCAGAGGAAGAAGTCTCACCTTGGCTCATCTCACAACCTGCCCACTTGACCCTATTTCCTCACAACTTCTTCCCTCTCTCTCTGCTTCACTAACCCCTACCCTCATCTCTTTAACTAATCTCTCACCGATGGCACGTTTCTTGATACCTTCAAGCATGCGTCAATCATACCAATCTTAAAAAAAGCCCTCGCTTAACCCCTCCGCCCCTTCTAACTATCGACCGGTCTCCTTACTTCCCTACTTACGTCTCCTTACTTCAAAATTATTGGAACGACTGGTCTATAATCGTCTAGCTCAATTTCTCACAACTAACTCCTTACTTGATCCATTGCAATCTTGTTTCTGCCCTAAACACTCAACATAAATCGCTCAAACTAAAGTAACAATTGACCTTTTATCAGCTAAAGCAAAAGGCCACTACTCCTTACTAATTCTTCTTGACCTGTCCGCTGCCTTTGACACAGTTGACCATCCTCTCCTCCTAAAAATACATTAATTTGGCATCTGAGACCCAGCCCTCTCCTGGTTTGCCTCATATTTCTCAAAACACTCGTTTTCAGTTTCCTTTAACAACATATCTTGTTATCCTATGCCTCTCTCAGTTGGAGCACCGCATGGCTCTGTCTTGGGTCCCTTACTTTTCTCTCTCTATACATTCTCCTAGCCTCCTCCAGTACCACTTTTATGCTGATGATACCCAAATCTATCTTTCCTCTCATGATATCTCTCCCTCTTTACTCAACCAGATTTCCAACTGCCTCTCTGCAATTTCCTCTTGGATGTCTTCACACTACCTCCAACTCTGTCCAAAACTGAGCTGCTTCTTATTGCCCCCTCTTCGAGACATCCAACACCTGACATTTCTTGATGGTTGGAGACTCTATTCTCAACACTTCACCCCAGGTCCACTGTCTTGGGGTTACACTTGACTCAGAACTCACATTCAACCCACATATACAAGTGCTTACCAAATCCTGCTGTTCACACCTATGCAACATTTCCAGAATTTGTCCCTTCCTTACTCAAAAAACTACAAAAAAATTATTATCCATTCCCTCATTTTGTCATGCATTGATTATTGCAATCTACTTCTAAATGGCCTTCCAAAACACTGCCTCACCTCACTCCAATCTATTATGAATGCTTCTGCTAGACTCATCCAACTAAGTTGCCGATCTACATCAGCTGCTCTGCTCTGCCAGTCTCTACACTGGCTCCCCATACACTCCAGAATACAATTTAAAGTATTAACCCAAACTTACAAAGCACTCAACAGTCTAACTCCCAACTATATTTCCTCTCTCATCGTGAAATATTCTCCATCCCGTCCTCTTTGATCAACCTCTGACCTACGTCTCTCAACTCCTGTTATCTCTACGTCCCACTCCCGTCTCCAAGACTTCGCACGTGCTGCTCCTGTTCTCTGGAACTCTCTACCCCGCTCCATAAGACTGTCTCCAACCTTATATAGCTTCAGACGCTCCTTGAAAACCCACCTATTCAGAGAGGCTTACCATCTCTCCTCCATCTCTCATCCTAACCAAAACTAATACATGAACTGACTGACTCACTGCTGGCAACTACAACCGATGTGACAAGCTATCCCCAACCTTAGGTCTCTGCACCCTAAACCTGTAGACTGTGAGCTCTCTGGAGCAGGACCCTCTTCCTCCTGTACTAGATTTGCTTAGTTTTGTTATGTTTTGTATTTTATCACAAATCCTTGTCATTGTATATCACTATTAATGTACCAAGTGCTACAGAATTTGGCAGCTCTATACAAATAAATTATAATATTAATAATATGCCACTTCTAATTGCCGAAATCCACATTCAATGGCTATGTGCTCAGATTGCTGGAAAGCCAGAGAGCCCTATCCTAGCCTTTGTAAGGGACATCACTATTCACTTGGAAAGCAAGGGTCCATTCATTTTTTATAACATTCTGCCCAGCATTATTGTAATCGTTTTTAGACATACTCTAAGTTAAAACTTAGTTAAGATTTCCTATAAAGAAATGTACATTTTGCAAAACCATTGTAACCAAGAAGTTATTTGCCTATCTGAAAGAGAGCAGTAAATATTAATTTGGATAATACTACTTTCAACATTTTGTGGTAGTGATGTGGAGGCAGGGGTTAGGGTTAATACATTTATGTAGTTGCGGTGGGCTCCAGGAGCGATGAGATAGGGGTTAATTACATTATTTAGAAAAAATTATGGTCTTAAAAAATTAGTCCAAGAACAAAGATGAAGAACATAAGTAAAAAACAGAAATAAACAGATCTGAATAAACTTGAGAACGAAGATGACATTCTGCAGAATTTGAGGAAAGCTGATCCTGAGAAGCTTGAATCTGAAGATCTTCTTCTGAATTTTTTAAATGTTTAGAATCCTGAAGGAGAGGGACCAGGAGCTGAAATAGATATAAATACATTAAATCATCCAATGTAAAAAATGATAAACCAAAGGGAAGGGAAAAAAGGGAGGGAAAATACTCGTCTCTGTCTCTTTAATAAACTCTAGATTATTCCTTCACAAAGCTAGGATAATCGGAATTGTATTACAAGGACACATACTCCTATTTTGCAAGTTTAAAGCTAAAGGCAATAAAACTTAATCAAGTAAAGATTGAGGCAAATAATTAATGGGTTTAAAATAAAACTGTCTAAAAACAGAATCAGAAGACCAGTCAGCAGCATTTAGAATTTCCTGTAGAGAAGCTGACTTACAGAAGGCCTTTGAGGCTGCCGCCCCCCCCCATTATAGAATGGGAAGGAAAGGATTTATCAATACTTGCTTCACTCATAATCCATTTGATCCATCTACTAATAGAAGTAGTACTAATAGGAAGGTGAGGAGGAGAAAAATAAATCAAAAGTTGATTTGAAAAGAAAGACGTTCTAAAAGACAGAGTACATTTCTCATATTCTTTGAGGCAAAGAACAACACACAAAGAAGGACATTCAGAGAAATAAGGATAGAAAATAGAAGAGGAAATGGATTTAGTTCTTCTAGAAATATTAAAGATGACTCCTTGAGGAGAAAACATCTTGGAAGAAAAACCAATGGCTTTAACATCAGAAACTCTTCTACAAGATAAAAGACAAAGACGAGTTGCAAGCTTGCAAGAAATTTGCTTAAGAGAAAGGTATTCATTAGAAGGCCAAGATTGAAACAGAGAAAAAATTAAATTAAAGGGACAGTATACACTCATTTTCATATAACTGCATGTAATAGACACTACTATAAAGAATAAGATGCACAGATACTGATATAAAAATCCAGTATAAAACTGTTTAAAAACTTACTTAGAAGCTGTCAGTTTGGCTCTGTTGAAAAGGTAGTTGGAAAGCCCACTGCAAGTGGCAAATAAGACACTCCCCCCTCCCCCTTCTTTTGAAAGACCTTTTACACAAACAGGAGCAAGCTGGAGAAGGTAGCTGACGGTATTCACATAAAACTTTGGGGCTTGGTTAGGAGTCTGAAAATCAGAGCAATGTTATTTAAAAAATAAGCAAAACTATACATTTATTTTAAAAAAAAAACCTTTATGGGCTATATAAATAGATCATCTACAAAACATTTATGCAAAGAAAAAATGAGTGTATAATGTCCCTTTAACATCCCAGAAAGAAGAATATTTAGCCGAAGGAGGTTTTTTAAGTTTAATAGATTTCATAAGCCTGGAAAAAGAATGTTGACCAATAGGCGCGTTATTAATCAGTTCATCACCCGCAGATATAGCTGATCTATAAACGTTAATAGATCTATAAGCTAAACCTTCATCAAACAAGGAAGTTAAAAAATTAAGAATTTCGCTCAAAGGAGCTGAAAAGGGATCCAAATATTTTTGACTACACCAGCTAGACCATTTGGCCCAGGATGATAAATAACATTTTTTAGTTCCTGGTGACCAAGCTACTTGTAATAAAGATCTAGCTGAAGAAGAAAGTCCTTCGGAAGCCCAGGATCCCCTGAAATTGTCCAAGCAATGAGCTGAAGAGAACCTTGAAGTACTAGATTGTGAAAATCTCCGTTTGGATCTAGTAACAGATGTGGAACAAGAGGAAGAAGAACTGGGAAGTAAAAAGACATTTCTAGAAGGGATGGGTAACATGATTGGGTCGGTCAAAAAGGTGATATCAGAACAAGGGAAATTTTGTCCCTCCTGATGACATTCAAAACTCGGGGAATCATTGAAAATGGATGAAATGCATATGCTCCCTGAAGGGACCAAGTCTGAAGGAAAGCATCTACTGCTAATGCTTCTGGATCTGGACGCTAACTGAAGAAAGGAAGAATCTGGTAATTCAAGCGGGATGCGAATAAGTCTATTGAGAACGGACCTCTGACCAGTTGTAAACAGAAAAATAGCTGGATGTAATCTCCAATCGCTTGAGTCCGAAAAATACCGAGAACCCTAATCTGCAACTGTATTGGAGAGACCCAGAATATATTCTGCTCGAATAGCAATATTGTTCTGAAGACACTGATGTATGAAATTCTTCGTTATATCTGATAATTGTTTGGAATGAGCTCTACCCAAACTATTCAAATAACGAACAGCCAAAATGTTGTCCATCCGTAAAAGAATGAAGCTGGGAGAATTTTGTTTGATAAAACTCTTTATTGCAAATGAACTTGCAATCAAATCGAGCCAATTTATGTCCAACTTGCGTTCTGAAACTGACCATTTTGCCTCCAGTTATCTGGGAACCACATCTGGCACCCAAACCTGAATTGCTTGCATCCGATTCTATAATAACATCTGGAGCTTTCCCAAATATAGCTTTGCCATTCAAGTATCTATATTGGGAAAGCCACCAGATCAATTCTTCTGACAAAGATATCTTGTGTGAATAGGAGAAATGCTTCCTGAAACAAAAAAAACACTTAAATCTCTGCAATGCTCTGTAGTTTAATGGAGCTGGAAAAATCCCTTGAATTGAAGTTGAAAGAAGACCTACAATTCTTGCAAGAGATCTGATTGGGAAAAACTTTTTCTTCAGTAAATGAGAAAATTTCCAATTTAATTTCTTCACCTTCTCCAAGGGAATACTTAAAGTTGATAAAGAAGTTTCTCCTAGAAAAATTATTTTCTGAGAAGGAATAAGACTCGATTTTTTTAAATTGATAAAGAAACCCAAATTTTTCAAAATATTTAAGGTCAGATCCAGATGACAAAAGGAGAAGAGAGGAATCCTGATTCATAAGAAGAATATCGTCCAGATAAATAATCAGGCAAATTCCTTTTAATCCTCAGCCACGCTACAACAGGTTTCAGAATTTTTGTGAACACCCAAGGAGCGAAGAGAGGCCAAAAGGCAAGGCAAGTAAACTGCCAAATTTGATTTCTGAGGAACAGTCAGATAAGCGTCTGTTAAATCTAATATTACTAACCAGTCCATAAGACAATCTCTTAGAAGATGAATTCCCTCCATCTTGAAATGGTTGTAAGATAGAAAGGCATTCAGGTTAATTAGATTTATCACTGGACGTAGAGATCCTTCTTTCTTTTTCACAAAAAACATGTTGCTGATAAACTAATTTTCAGAGGCTGAATGATAGACAGGAGACAAGAGGGCCCTTATGTGTGTATCAATATGTAAACCAAATTAAAAGGCATTTAAAAAGTGGGTTACTCATATTTGGCCCTAGTACACTTATGTACTAGTAGGTGCAGGGCTAGTTGCTTGGGGTGTACCAGCTAACCCTCTCCAGGTGTAGGTAGGTCAAAGCAGGAGGAACCTGCTCTTCCAGATGGTAATATGGAAAGTCAGTTGCAGCAGTTTAGACTGCTATAGATGAAGGTGAACCAGAGCTTGTATCATATAAATTAATTTATTAAAAGCAAATATTAAAAAACATAAAAAAGCAGGTTTAAGATGCCCATATTGGCTTTTTCCTATATTGGACTGTGTGATATACTGATATACACATGAGGCGCCCCTCTTCTTTCTCATTATCTTTCATAAACAAATTTTCGTTGTTTGGAGCTATTTCAATGGCCTGTTTTAGATGGAGATTTCTTATTTCTAGGTCTAATAGATTTGAGTCTATTTTTGAAGATTTTTGGCTAGATTATGAGTTTTGCATTAGAGGCTATTGCGGTGCTAACGAGCAGTTTTCTCTCACCGCTCAGTTACCCTGCAGCGCTGGTTTTACAGGTTTTTACAAACCTGGCGTTAAAAGGCAAGAAGTAAGCGTAGAGCAAAATTTTGTTCCTTACCGCACTCCAATACCAGCACTGCTTAAGTCTGCGGGTGAGCTGGTCGTCACGTGCTTGTGCAAGATTTCTCCATAGGAATCAACGTGGAGAGCCGGCTTGAGAAAAAGTCTAACACCTGCAAAAAAGCCGCGTAAATCTCAGTAACGCAGCCCCATTGATTCCTATGGGGAAATAAAATTTATGTCTACACCTAACCACCCTAACATGAACCCCGAGTCTAAACACCCCTAATCTTACAAATATAACCCTAATCTGCCGCCCCCGACATCGCCGCCACCTACATTATACTTATGAACCCCTAATCTGTTGCCTCTAACATCGCCGACACCTACATTATATTTATTAACCCCTAATCTGCCATCCCCAATGTCGCCACAACCTACCTACACCTTATTAACCCCTAATCTGCTGCCCCCAACGTCGCCGCCACTATAAATAAATATATTAACCCCTAAACCGCTGCTCTCTTCCGCCTCGCAAACATTAGTTAAATATTATTAACCCCTAATCTGCCGTCCCTAACATAGCCACCACCTACCTACATTTATTAACCCCTAATCTGTCGTCCCCAACGTCGCTGCCACTATACTAAATGTATTAACCCCTAAACCCTAACCCTAACACCCCCTAACTTAAATATAATTAAAATAAATCTAACTAAAAATTCCTATCATTAACTAAATAATTCCTATTTAAAACTAAATACTTACCTATAAAATAAACCCTAAGATAGCTACAATATAACTAATAGTTACGTTGTAGCTATCTTAGGGTTTATTTTTATTTTACAGGCAAATTTGTATTTTTTTAACTAGGTAGAATAGTTATTAAATAGTTATTAACTATTCAATAACTACCTAGTTAAAATAAATACAAAAATACCTGTAAAATAAAACCTAACCTAAGTTGCAATAACACCTACCACTACACTATAATTAAATAAATTAACTAAATTAACAACAATTAAATAAATTAAATTAAATTAGCTAAAGTACAAAAAAAACACTAAATTACAGAAAATAATAAACAAATTACAAGATATTTAAACTAATTACACCTAATCTAATAGCCCTATCAAAATAAAAAAGCCCCCCCCCCACCCAAATTAAAAAAAAACCCTAGCCTAAACTAAACTGGAGGGTAGGATTGATATTGATATTGAGGGCCTATTTAGGAAGAAAGGACAACCAGGAAAACGTTGTCTTCCTTTCCCGACCCAGTTAAAAATACGATTAGGTGTAGAATAAAAAATCTTTTTTGAAGTGTTTTTACTTTTTTAAATGAGTTGAATGTATTTACATATGAGTTTAACTCTTTTAAACCTAGGTCACCAAACAAAAGACCTTCAGCATGAGGGCCCATCTCTGTAAGGGCAAAGTCTGAGATTTTAGGGTCAATTTTACGTAAGATAATTTGTCTACGCTGAGTAGACAGAGCCATATTTGCATCACCCATGAGGTAAATATCCCTTTGAATCCACTGTCTCATGACATAAGGGTCTAACAAAACTTTATTAACAATGGCTTCTTCAGTTAGTTCGAACATTTTAGTAATAGGACCTAAAGTGTCAAATACTTAACCTAGCAAGCTTTCAAAAATTTATCAAGTCCTCTTCTGATATTAAAAATTTTTGAGCTTACAAACTGTCAGGGTTTTCTCCCTGTTGTGTTTGCCATGCGCTGCTGGCAGCCATTTTACTTACCTCTCTTGCTGACCCTGGTGCATTGTGGGGGATGCTGCTCATTTACTGCATTTCCTTTTATGGCCAGACTGGTGTGCATCATCCATGTGAGACAGGATGCAGTCTCAGAATTGTGATGTCATCACTTATTATTTAAAGGGCCTCTGTTCAGTATGCTTTGCCTTTGCGTTGTCTCAGACCTGTTTGTGAGAGTTCCTGTGTATTACCTGGCTGCCTGATGTCCTTCCTGGTTCCTGATCCCTGACTTGTTCCTGACTCTGCTGTTTTCCTTGTTCCTGATTCCGGCTTGTCTGACTATTCGCTTTGGCTCCTAACTCGGCTCGTCTGACTACCAGCTCTGGTTTTGACTCCTGGCTTGTTATTTGACTTGTGGACTGTTTATTATTTTTTGCTATTAATAAAGGTGTGATTATTTTTGCACTTCTCGTCTCAGTCTGATTCCTGGCACCCTGACACAAACTTAATATTATTTGCGTGCACTTCTAGCGTGACAGAAGTTTTATGAGGCAACTCAGGTCTAGGACATTCGGCTCTTAAAGTGGACCTGGCTTTAACCGATAGCGGTTTTCTTAAATAGTGATCCAGAAATTTTGCAACCCTCTTAGAGGGTCTTCAATTAGAGGAGCGGGGATGTTGTAAATCCTATGGATCTAAAAATTCCAGACCTTCATTGTCTAATAATCTTTTTTTAGTTTTTTTTAATAGATTTCTTAATTTTTTTCTTTTTAGGGATATAATCTGAAGAGGAACTATCAGAAAGTTCTTCAGTAAAAATAGACTGCCAAGAATAATTATCCTTCTCTGAAATGGAGTCCGAAAACTCCTGGCTGCTTTCTCAATAGGAGCTGCATCCTCAGAATCTGACTCTGAGGAAATAATTTTATTTTTAGTAGTAGGAGAATTAAAGGGACATAATACTCATATGCTAAATCACTTGAAACTGATGCAGTATAACTGTAAAAAGCTGACACGAAAATATCCCCTGAGCATCTCTATGTAAAAAAGGAAGATATTTTACCTCACAATCTCCTCAGCTCACCTGAGTAAGTCCTGTCTAAAAAGTTATACTTCAGCTGCTGCCCAGCTGCAGGTAAAAAAAAAAAGAAGAAATGAAAAGCAGACAATCAGCATCAGCAGTGCTGAGGTCATGAACTCTTTTACTGTGATCTCATGAGATTTCACTTAACTCTCATGAGATTTCATAGTAAACTTCCTTAAACTGAATAGGGAAATAACATGAGTGTGCACGAGGCTCACTCCCTTGCCTATCCCGGGACAGGCATACTGATTTGCTGCTTAAAGTCCTTTGCAATGGGGTTTGAATACTTAGGACATTTTGAGGTAAAATATCTTTCGTTTTTACATAGAGATGTTCAGGTGATATTTTCTAGTCAGCTTTTTACAGATATGCTGCATCACTTTTAAGTTTTTCAACTTTTGGGTATCATGGCCCTTTAACTCTGATGTCTGGCTTTTTCAGACTAAAAGCTCCTGTATTAAAAAAAGAATTTCAATAAAATATTTCTATATATCTTAGATAAATGTTTTCTTTTTTGTTTATCTTTTCTAGGAGAATTAATGTTCTCATTGGCAGATTTTAATGCTGCCTTACAATGACTTCTATAGTCTTTAATAGAACTATCAAATTCATCTGCAACTGATTCTGTAGAAACAGAATTATACTCATCAGAGTGCATTTAAAATTTAAAATAAAGTACAATATAGCAGAATAAATGTATACTATTAGCAAATAAATACACAAATGAGTTAATACCCAATATAAATTAAATAACAAATTAAGTTTAAAAAATGAGAGATTTAAATATAACTAACAATGCAAAACTATGTCTTAATTAAATGACACTGCTAAACCGTTTAACCTAAATAAATATAAGAAACAACTAATAGATAACAAAGTTGCTAAACAGAAGAGTAGGATGAAATGTTGCCAAATCTTCTTTGAGGTGAGGGCGGACCATCAGAAGGAAGCAGGGCGGGAAATAGGACGACGGCACTGAGGGAAAATAAATGCGTCACCCAAGGGGCGTGGCTACAATGCAGAGGAAAAAGCTAATGGATGCCGGTCCCGAAGGCAGCAGAGAGCTGAAAGGAGGTAAAAGATAAATGAAGGAGCGTACAAAGGCTCCAAAAGGACAGAGGGGAGGATACAAAACCGGAGAATAACCGGAATTAAAAGATATGAAAAACGGAAATATAAAAAGAGGTCAAATATGAGAAAATAAGATAAACCAACCAAAAGAGTAAAATATAGGAAATGGAAAAAAAAGAATACTAACAGAAATACTAAAAGGAACGATAGAATAAATAAAATATATAAAATAACTCAAGAAAATTAAACTTTATTCCTAAAACGCACTGAAATACAAATATTTTGACACAAGGCAAAATACTTATTTTAGAGAGCAGCAAAGTGAAAAGAGGCAGTTGGGATACTATTTGGACAGTTTATAGCAAAATGAACTTTTCTGATTGGTCCGATCTGGATCACACCTTCCACGGTTACCATATTTATTTCTTTCGGCCAGATTACGAGTTTTGCGTTATGAGGGGTGCAGTGTTAACTTGCACGTTATTGTCACCGCTCACTTACCTACAGCGCTGGTATTACAGGTTTTTCTAAACCCAGCGTTAAAAGGCAAGAATGGGGCGTAGAGCAAAATTGTGTTCCATACCGCACTCCAATACCAGGTGAGCTGGTTGTACGTGCTCGTGCACGATTTCCCCATAGACATCAATGGGGAGAGCCGGCTGAGAAAAAGTCTAACACCTGCAAAAAAGCAGCGTAAAGCTCAGTAACGCAGCCACATTGATTCCTATGGGGAAACACATTTTATGTTTATACCTAACATGAACCCCGAGTCTAAACACCCCTAATCTTACACTTATTAACCCCTAATCTGCCGCCCGACATCGCCAACACCTGTATTATACTTATTTACCCCTAATCTGCCGCTCCAGACATCGCCGCCACCTACATTATACTTATGAACCCCTAATCTGCTGCCCCCAACATCGCCGACACCTACATTAAATTTATGAACCCCTAATCTGCTGCCCCCAACATCGCCGACACCTACATTATATTTATGAACCCCTAATCTGCCGCCCCCAACGTTGCTGCCACTATATTATATTTACTAACCCCTAAATCTAAGTCTAACCCTAACACCCCCTAACTTAAATATAATTTAAATAAATCTAAATACAAATTACTATCATTACCTAAATAATTCCTATTTAAAACTAAATACTAACCTATATAATAAACCCTAAACTAACTACAATATAACGAATATCATTGTATCTAGCTTAGGGTTTATTTTTATTTTACAGGCAAGTTTGTATTTATTTTAACTAGGTAGAATAGTTAGTAAATAGTTATTAACTATTTAATAACTACCTAGCTAAAATAAATACAAATTTACCTGTAAAATAAAACCTAACCTAAGTTACACTAACACCTAACACTACACTACAATTAAATAAATTACCTAAATTAAATACAATTAACTAAATTAAATAAAATTAGCTAAATTACAAAAAAACAAACACTAAATTACAGAAAATAAAAAACAAATTACAAGATCTTTAAACTAATTACACCTAATCTAATAGCCCTATCAAAATAAAAAAGCCCACCCAAAATAAAAAAAAGCTAGCCTAAACTAAACTACCAATAGCCCTTAAAAGGGCCTTTTGCGGGGCATTGCCCCAAAGAAATCAGCTCTTTTACCTGTAAAATTTTTTACAAACAACCCCCCAACAGTAAACCCCACCACCCACACAACCAACCCCCCAAATAAAACCCTAACTAAAGAAACCTAAGCTCCCCATTGCCCTGAAAAGGGCATTTAGATGGGCATTGCATTTAGCTCTATTGCGGCCCAAAGCCCTAACCTAAAAATAAAACCCACCCAATACACCCTTAAAAAATCCTAACACTAACCCCCGAAGATCGACTTACCGGGAGAAGTCTTCATCCAAGCGGCAAGATGTCCTCAAGGCAGCCGGCAGAAGTTGTCCTCCAGATGTGCAGAAGTGGTCCTCCAGACGGGCAGAAGTCTTCACCCAGACGGCATCTTCTATCTTCATCCTTCCGCCGCGGAGCGTCTCCATCTTCAAGACATCCGGCGCGGAGCATCCTCTTCAATCGATGTCTTCTTGCTGAATGAAGGTTCCTTTAAATGACGTCATCCAAGATGGCGTCCCTTAGATTCCGATTGGCTGATAGAATTCAATCAGACAATCTGAATTAAGGTTGAAAAAATCCTATTGACTGATGCAATCAGCCAATAGGATTGAACTTCAATCCTACTGGCTGATCCAATCACTACCATCAAAGCTAGGATAATCTGAAATTTTCTTCATTCTCTTGGTATCTTTACTTTAATGTAAGCTAAGGAGCCGGCCCCTTTTTGTTCAGCACCCTGGCTAGTGCTTAGTGATTGGTGGCTTACTTTTAGCAACCAATTAGCAAGTGCAACCCAGGTACTGAACCAAAAATGGGCCGGCTCCTTAGCTTACATTAATTGCTTTATCGGAATCATTACCTTTATCTGAATGTATCAAAGAAACAATTTAGGTTTACTATCCCTTTAAGGCTGTGTGGTGCGCAGCGTGATGATGCGGCTGTGTGTGCTCAGTGTGTCCTGCCTTTTCATCTCTAAGAGCTCAGCTGCGTCAGGTCGCATAGCTGAGCGATCAGAGATGAAATATTTGAACTTAAGAAGCAAAAAAACTGGCCATTTCTTATGCACCTGCCCTAAAAGACTATTGAAAGAGATTAAAGAAGGTTCAGCTTCAGGTGCTTCATATTTATCTGTTGCTGTTTCCTTACACAAGGGACACAAGGACATTAAGAATTGAAGCAATCATTAATTCCAGAGCATTTGGCTATTTTCTAGATTTACACTGGAAGCCAACTTTGTCGTTCCTTTCTCCATCAAAAACTACTAACGTTCATCTATTTGTTGGTAATGGCAGTCCAATGAAATGTAGTCCTGTGTTGTTTCTATATCTGTTACTATGAGTACAAGATATAAAGAGATTCTAAAGTTTGAACTTCCATCAAGGCTCTCATATGATTGCCCCACATACTAGGTTCCAATTCCTTTTGGGAATATATTTTCTTAGTCTGGCCCTGAAGTGCAGGATTGTAAGGACTATATTGGGGAAAAAATTGTATTTATTAATAGAGTCATTATTTTCTTTGTGGAAAAGAATGATGGTATAAGGAAACAAAAAACATTACCTGTTATAGTGGCTGGTACTAGTATCATGGAGAACAGGCAGCTCCTTATGAGAAGGGCAAAACAATCACATAGCTCCAGATCAAATTTCAAAGTTCAAAAGCCAGGGAGTCAGTCCATAAAACAGGTATCTCAGCAGGAGGATTATTCAGATAGCGTAGTCAAGACACTTTTCAGGGGTCATTAACAGGAAAAGAGCCCATGAACATAAACACTTTGGACATCATACAAGAATAACCAAGCACTGAATGGGAGTTAAAGATGGCCTTTTAGCACTTCCCATTCAGGCTTGACTCCAAAAACAAGGTCATTACGATTCACAAAGAACAAAAGGAATGTTAAGCAGCCCACTACACCTTTAAGTAGAAGCCGGATAGAATAGAATCATTTATTCACCAAATATAAAAAAAGAATTATATACAACTAATTCTTTATGGTGCAAAGGTCAATCAGCAGTATCAAAATCTATCAAATATATTCACAAAGAGTGACAAAAGTGCAATTTATCGTACCAAAAGTGAAATAAAAGAAGTATTCATGTTTGCTATTTTAATAGCCTGTTGAAAAAACTATTTAGAAAACGGTTTGTCCAAGTTCATAAAGCTCTTAACCTTGGCCTCCAATTAAAAGATAGACGATTAAAAAAAAAACAGGGTCAGAGTGAGAAGAATCAGATAAAATATTTCTGACTCTCTTATTTATCCTTGAAAAGTAAATGTCCTTAAGAGAAATAAGTTGACACCCAAAGATTTTTTTCACAGATCTCACAATTCGGTGCAGTTTCTCCATTAATAATAATATAGCAGAGCTATATACCAGGTACAAATACAGGGTAATAAAATTGATTCAATGATGGCTGAATAAAAATAAATTAACAGTTTTTGAGACAGGCCAATTTTTTGAAGTTGCATTTAAAAGAACAAACGTTGTTGAGACTTTTTAATTATAGTAAAAATATTAACGTCCCTTTTCAAATCATGTTGAATCATTGTGCCAAGGAATTTTAATACAATGTAATTAATCTTAAATTTTCAGAAAAGAAAGTGATGGAGACTTTTTTTTCTAAAATCAAATACCATCTCTTTGGTTTTATGAACATTTAATTCTAAATTGTTTGCTTCACTTTATGTTACCAGCATGTCTACTACCATGTTATGGGGTAGTATAGCAAATCATTTCCTCTCGACATTGCTAAATGCAGGCTGTCAACATTTATCATTGCACAAGTATTTCTAGTAAAATGCTTGTGCAATGCCGCCCGCTGCTCACTGTCGGTCAATTGGCCGCTAGCAGGGGCTGTCAATCATCCCGATCGGATCGGGATGATTTCAATCTCCCACCTAAACGTTTGTAGACAGTGTAAGGAGCAGTGGTCTTATGACCGCTGCTTCTTAACTTCCATTTCAGACGAACCTGAAACGATGGGCCTCCGAAGCAGCAACCGCTGTTTAATAAATGGAGCCCCTTAGCTCAATTCATGATAAGCGATATCAGAGTAGTGCCGTCTGCAAATGTAAATAACTTCACAGATTTTGCAGAAGTACAATCGTTGGTATATAAGGAATAGAGCAAGGGAGAAAGAACACAACCCTGTTGGACACCAGTATTGAGGAAGACAGGGTCATAAATCAGCCCATTCACTTGAACAGATTGTTTCCTATTAGCTGAAAAGCTATAAAGTCATTGGCATAAGGAAAAGGGCCCATTAAGTTGTTTTAATTTAACAAATAGTAAATCAGGAACGATAGAATTAAAAGCAGAACTGAAATCCACCAATAAAACTCTGAAATAGGTGCGATGATTATCCAAATTATGTAAAATAAAATATAAAAATAGATTAATTGCATCATCCAGAGATCTATTAGATCTGTATGCGAACTGTAGTGGATTTTGAAAGGGGTCAGTCAATGTTTTTAGATGCCACAGGCACAGCATAATTCTTTCAAAGCATTTCGTAATAACAGATGTAAGAGCAGCAATCCTTTAATTATTCGTGCTCCAAATCTCTTGTTCCTTTAGAACCAGAATAATAATTTTAGATTTAAAACAGGCTGTTACGACACATTGTATTATTATCACATTGATGAGCATGGAAGACTTCAGGGAGCAAAAGGCGCTAATGCAAAATCATTTACTGCGGCCCCTGCAGAAGCGGATCCCACTCCATTAGATATGACCTCCTAAGAGCTTGTGTCCACACACACAGAGTACGGCTCTGACCACGCTGCAGCAAGCAATAGGTTCCGCTATCAGATCTGACAGATGGTGGATTGAAGTCTTGTGTGGACTATGGAGCATTGAACAACATTAACATTAGAAACAGTTTTCTTCTGACATTTTTCCTGTATTTATAATAATTATTTTTCATTATTATTAAAATTTTTATCAATATTTCATATTTAATATTTCAATGACGCGCCTTAAGATAACTAATTCTGCATGTGCGCTAACCTGACACTGCATTAGACCTAAATCGCAAAAACCCGAAGCTTGTTTTTCACATTAATAAATACTAGGCGATAAGCCTGCCCAGAGGGCAGTCTATGTTTAAAAAATACAAATCCCCAAAAGTTACAAAAAATAAAAAAAGTAAAATTACAGAAAAAAATATACAAAGCTATCCTAAATAAAAAAATTAAACCTAAACTAATCCCCCCCAAAATAAAAATACACCCTAATCTAATACTAATCTTCCAATAGCCCTTAAAAGGGCCTTTAGTGGGGCTATGCCCTAAGTTAAACAGCTCTTTTACTTACAAAAATTACAAATTACCCCCTAACAGTAAAACCCCCACCCACCAAACCCCCCAAAATAAAAAAAACTAACACTAAAAAAACTGACCTACCTATTGCCCCTAAAGGGGCATTTGTATGGGCATTGCCCTTAAAAGGGCATTCAGCTCTTTTACTGCCCTTAAAAGGGCAATCAGCTATTTTACAGCCCAAAAAACCCTAATCTAAAAAAAGCCACCCTAAAAATAAAAAAAAAGCCTAAGACTAAGCCCCAAAGAGGTACTCACCGTTCCTAAAAGTCTGGCAGAGAAGGTCTTCTTCCAGGCGGCTCCATCATCTTCTATCTTCATCCGGTACGAAGGCGGCGCAGAGCTGTCTTCCCAGATGCGTGGATCCTCAGCGGCGGTCTTCAACGGTGGCGGTCCTCGGCGGCGGTGGCAGTCCTCGTGGCATGGAGGCTCCTCTCCATCTGATGTCTGTCGTACACTGAAGATTGAATGCAAGGTACCGCATTTTTTTATTTTGGAAGGTTTGGTGGGTGGGGGTTTTTTACTGTTAGGGGGTATTTTTAAACGTAAAAGAGCTGTTTAACATAGGGCAATGCTCTACAAAAGGCCCTTTTAAGGGCTATTGGTAGTTTAGTTTAGATTAGGGGGTGTTTTTATTGGGGGGACTTTTTTATTTTCGTAGGGATTCGTTTTAAAATTTATTTATTTTTATAATTTTGTTTATTTTTTTCTGTAATTTTAGAGTTTTTTATTTTTTGTAATTTTAGATTATTTTTTTTGGAATTTAATGTTAGGTTTTATTTAAGTGTAACAGTATTGGGGTTAATTTAGGGGGTTTTGGTTAGGGGGCTTAGTAATTAAATTAGTTATTTGCGTTGTGGGGGCTGGCGGTTTAAGGGTTAATAGGTTAATTAGGTTTATTGCGATGTGGGGGTTTGGCGGTTTAGGGGTTAATAGGTTAATTAGATTTATTGCAATGTGGGTGTTTGTTGGTTTAGGGGTTAATTAGGTTTATTGTGATGTGGGGGTTTGTAGGTTTAGGGGTTTATAGGTTAATTAGGTTTATTGCAATGTGGGGGGTTGGCGGTTTAGGGGTTAATATTTTAATGATGTTATTTGCGGATTAGGGGTTAATTACTTTATTATTTTGCGATGTGGGGATTGCGGTTTAGATGTTTGTTAATACTTTGTGCGTGAGATTATGTTTTTTTGTTATACTTTGTCCGGGCAGTTACGTGTTTTTTTTATTTATTTCTTGCGGGCCGTTACGTGTTTCTTTTTATTATTTTGCGATGTGGGGATTGCGGTTTAGATGTTTGTTAATACTTTGTGCGTGAGATTGTGTTTTTTTGTTATACTTTGTCCGGGCAGTTACGTGTTTTTTTTATATATTTCTTGTGGGCCGTTACGTGTTTTTTCGTAAGTTCGTGGGGGCAGATGCTTTTTTTTTTAAGGCTTTGGGTTTGCCTACGCTGCATCCAGGTGGATTCCGAAAATGGCAGGGTGGTGAAAGAATCCACCATTCTTTTGGCTGCCTCGCGCAGCCAACATTAGGATGGTTGCCCAACTGGCAACACCGACGGACGCGATCTTTGCTGAACCCAATGTTCAGAGACCTTTTTTTCTGCTTCAAACACTGCTGTTGGAACCATTTTATCTCAGCTTGTAGGATGTAAATAAATATCCAATGCATATGACAGCCTTCTATTTAAGATGTCTGTCTTATGATGTTGGAGATCAAGAATTGATTGTATCTTGGAGAAATGGAGGCATTTGTTTTAAGGAACTATTTATCCAATTACAATATTCACTGATCATTAGACATGTGCAATTTGTTTAGTTCCAAATCAAAATTCAGACGAAATTCGGGTGATTCGGAGAGTCGGATGTATCCGAATCTCTGAATCATCCTAGTAACAAAATTAAACTGATCCAAATTAATTTGTAATGAAACATCTGAATTAGTTCGGATTCATTGGTTTTATTTGAAATGGCCATGGTGCGATAGTCTGACTCTCTGGACGAATCACAATTCCTTTGCCATTCCATATTTATTATAAAAAAGACAAATAGAGATATATTATAATTAAATAAAGTGAGATAGAACAGTAAAATAATTAATTTTGTGTTGGCTGGAACCATCCGAATCAACGTAACATAACATGACAAATGAATCCGAACATAACGAACTTCCAAACTTCCAATGCATCCAAAATTAATGACTGCTATAATTAATCAATCCGAATGCACCCAAAACGAATTCCTGCTATATAACGAATCAATCCAAATGCAACTAAAAGAAATTTAAAAATAATGAATTGATACGAAACAAGGCGAAACAAAATTTTCAGACGTGTACATGTCTACTGATCATCACAATATGGGGTTTCTTCACCCTGCTAAGAGACTTCATCCCAGGCAGGCTTGTTGGCTTTGTTTTTCACTATTGTTAATTTTGTCATTACCTATTGTCCAGGTTTAAATAATAAGAAGGCAGGCACTTCATCCAGAATTCCAGATGATGTGTTAAGTCTTTCTGTACAACTTGATGCTAATTTGCAAATATGATCAATAATGTCCAGCACAATGTGAAGCCACAGTGGTGCAGGCTGTCGGAGGTTCCACACCAAATTCTCTAAACAAACACAAGTGAATCAGTCCAAATGACAGCAGCACTCACCAAACGATATCAAATTTCATAGCTTTATTTGGAGATTTCCCAAGGTACAAATAATAAAATGACAACGTTTCAGACTTGTTGCCCTTAGTCATGTCAAGTAATACTGAATACCAAACATAGTGCCTTTTATAGGCATGTGCAAACAATAAGACACACCCCTTTAACCTTTTCAGGTCTTACAAACTTGAAACCCATTTAACAAGCTCCGTAGTAAGCTTCTGGGCACGTGTTTCTGCCGAGCCTTCAGACTTGCCAGAAACAGCAGTTATGAAGCAGCGGTCACAAAGACCGCTGTTCCACAACCTGTCCGCCTGCTCTGAGCAGGCGGACAGACATTGCCGGAAATCAACCCGTTCGAGTACGATCGGGTTGATTGACACCTCCCTGCTGGCGGCCCATTGGCCGTGAGTCTGCAGGGGGCGGCATTGCACCAGCAGCTCTTGTGAGCTGCTGGTGCAATGCTGAATATGGAGAGCATATTGCTCTCCGTATTCAGCAAGGTCTGGCGGACCTGATCCGCACTGTCGGATCAGGTCTGGCAGACTTTGTTAAATAGAGGCCATAGTATATTTTCAATTACTTAAAACAATTGTTTGCAACCTCTTTTAAAATAAAACACATTCGCCTAGATTTAGAGTTTTGTCGGTAAAGACCCGCGTAGCTAACGCTGCTTATTTCTCCCTTCAACTCTCAATACCAGCATTGCCTACGGTAGTGGTAAGCTGGAAAAACGTGCTCGTGCACGATATCCCCATAGGATACAATGGGGCTGAGCTGGCTGAAAAAAAACAGCTGATTGGAACAGCCAATAGAATGCGAGCTCAATACGATTGGCTGATTGGATCAGCCAATCGGATTGAACTTCAATCTGATTGGCTGATTGCATCAGCCAATCAGATTTTTCCTACCTTAATTCCGATTGACTGATAGAATCCTATCAGCCAATCGGAATTGAAGGGATGCCATCTTGGATGACGTCCCTTAAAGGAACCTTCATTCGTCGTTCAGTCGTCGGTTGAAGAGGATGGCTCCGCATTGGGTCCTTTGAAGATGGCTCTGCTCCGCTCCGAATGGATGAAGATTGAAGACGCTGCCTGGATGAAGACTTCTACCGGATGAAGGACCTCCTCTGCGCACCTTGGATGAAGATTTCGGCCCGGTTGGGTGAAGACGACTCAAGGTAGGGAGATCTTCAGGGGGTTAGCGTTAGGTTTTTTTAAGGGGGGTATGGGTGGGTTAGAGTAGGGGTATGTGGGTGGTGGGTTTTAATGTTGGGGGGTTGTATTTTTTTTACAGGTAAAAGAGCTGATTACTTTGGGGCAATGCCCCACAAAAAGCCCTTTTAAGGGCTGGTAAAAGAGCTGATTACTTTGTAATTTAGAATAGGGTAGGGCATTTTTTTATTTTGGGGGGATTTTTTATTTTATTAGGGAGCTTAGATTAGGTGTAATTAGTTTAAACTTCTTGTATTTTTTTTTATTTTTTGTAATTTAGTGTTTGTTTGTTTTTGTATTATAGATAAGTTTATTTAATTGTATTTTAGTTTAGCTAATTGTAGTTAATTTATTTAATTAATTAATTTAATGATAGTGTAGTGTTAGGTGTATTTGTAACTTAGGTTAGGATTTATTTTACAGTTAATTTTGTAGTTATTTTAACTAGGTAGCTATTAAATAGTTATTAACTATTTAATAGCTATTGTACCTAGTTAAAATAAATACAAAGTTGCCTGTAAAATAAATATAAATCCTAAAATAGCTACAATGTAATTATTAGTTATATTGTAGCTATATTAGTGTTTATTTTATAGGTAAGTATTTAGTTTTAAATAGGAATAATTTATTTAATTATAGGAATATTATTTTGTTTAATTTAAATTATATTTAAGTTAGGGGGTGTTAGGGTTAGGGTTAGACTTCGGTTTAGGGGTTAATAACTTTATTATAGTAGCGGCGACGTTGCGGGCAGGAGATTAGGGGTTAATAATTGTAGGTAGGTGGCGGCGATGTTAGGGAGGGCAGATTAGGGGTTAATACAATTTATTATAGTGTTTGCGAGGCGGGAGTGCAGCGGTTTAGGGGTTAATACATTTATTATAGTGGTGGCGAGGTCCGGTCAGCAGATTAGGGGTTAATAAGTGTAGGTAAGGTAGCGGCGACATTGGGGGGGGGCAGATTTGGGGTAATAAATATAATATAGGTGTCGGCGATGTTAGGGGCAGATTAGGGGTTAAAAAATGTATTAGAGAGTTGGCGATGTGGGGGGGGCTCGGTTTAGGGGTACATAGGTAGTTTATGGGTGTTAGTGTACTTTATAGCACAGTAGTTAGGAGCTTTATATTCCGGCGTTAGCCCATAAAGCTCTTAACTACAGACTTTTTTTGGCGGTAGGAGTCTTGTCGGTAGAGGCTCTACCGCTCAGTTCTTCCAAGACTCCAAATACCAACGTTAGGCAAATCCCATAGAAAAGATAGGATACGCAATTGACGTAAGGGGATCTGCAGTAGCCTGGAGTCGCGGAAAGGAAGTGAGCGGTAGACCCTTTCCTGGCTGACTCTAAATACGAGCGGGCGGTAAAAAGCAGCGTTAGGACCCCTTAACCCTACTTTTGACGGCTAACGCCAAACTCTAAATCTAGGCCATAGTATTAGTGGAATGTGCACGCATAAGCATATCATTTTGTAATAAAACATTTTTAGAAGTATATTTGTTGAAATGCAATTACAAAAAAGTAAATTACAAAGACATTAATTGCAAAAAATTACAAAACATTATAGAAGGAGAAAAGACAGATGGCAAACAATATTGGGCATACTCTATAAGAATATAGATAGATCTAACTCCTCATTCCTCCCTATTGGGAACATTGTATCTAATTTTGTAATCCAAAATGCCTCCCTCTGTTTCAAAAGGAGATTCCTATCTCCACCCCTTCTCAATGGTTTAACATTGTCAATAATCAAGAATTTGAGCTGACTCATATTATGCCCTGCTTCTACAAAATATTTAGCAACCGGATTTTTTATATATTTTGTGCAAATATTCGATTTATGTTCAGTTATGCGATCTCGGACAGATCTTGTAGTCTCTCCTACATAGCTCCGCCCACATGGGCACTTGATCATATACATGACAAAATTGGAATTGGATATATGCCTGCCTTTTGATGTTGCTGGGACCTATGTCCGAATTTAGTCTGTGTAATGCAATATAATTCTTTGAGTCCTAAAGTTATATCCATACTTAGGAAGTATTGGCACATTCTAGGAAAATGTAACCCAAAAGTCCGGAGTTTCAAATTAATTTTATGCCTGCATATAAATGATGCAGTAATTTGAGAGACAAACTCATTAATTCTGACATAGGCCCCAGCAACATCAAAAGGCAGGCATATATCACTGAAAAAAAACATGGATGTTATCCCTGTTTGGGTTGTTGTAATTGTAACAACATGAATAAAGGCAAAGTGTTCTTTCATACCCGGAATGGGGAAAAAATGTCATCAATGTTTTTTTTTACGTGTAATTCCAATTTTGTCATATATATGATCAAGTGCCCATGTGGGCAGAGCTATGTAAGAGAGACTACAAGATCTGTCCAAGATCGCATAACTGAACATAAATCGAATATTCGCACAAAATACCGGTATATAAAAAATACGGTTGCTGAATATTTTGTAGAAGCAGGGCCTAATGTGAGTCAGCTCAAATTCTTGATTATTGACAATGGTAAACCATTGAGAAGGGGTGGAGATAGGAATCTCCTTTTGAAACAGAGGGAGGCATTTTTTATTACAAAATTAGATACAATGTTCCCAATAGGGATGAATAAGAAGTTAGATATATCTATATTCTTATAGAGTATGCCCAATATTGCTTGCCATCTGTCTTTTCTCCTTCTTGTAAAAAATTTTGTAATTTTTTGCAATTCATTTCTTTGTAATTTACTTTTTTGTAATTGACTTTCAACAAATATACTTTTAAAAAATGTTTTATTACAAAAATGATATTATGCTTATGCGTGCACATTCCACTAATACTATCGCCTAGATTTAGAGTTTTGTCGGTAAAAACCCACGTAGCTAACGCTGCTTTTTTTCCTAGCGCACCCTTAAGACAACGCTGGTATTTAGAGTTGTTTGAGTGGCTGCGTTAGGCTCAGAAAAGGGAGCGTTGAGCATAATTTACCTTCCCTTCAACTCTCAATACCAGCGTTGCCTACGGTAGCGGTAAGCTGGAAAAACGTGCTCGTGCACGATATCCCCATAGGATACAATGGGGCTGAGCTGGCTGAAAAAAAAACTAACACCTGCAAAAAAGCAGCGTTCAGCTCCTAGCGCAGCCCCATTGTTTCCTATGGGGAAACACTCTCTAAGTCTGCACCTAACACCCTAACATGAACCCCGAGTCTAAACACCCCTAACCTTACACTTATTAACCCCTAATCTGCCGTCCCCGCTATTGCTGACACCTGCATTATATGATTAACCCCTAATCTGCCGCTCCGGACACCGCCGTAACCTACATTATAGCTATGAACCCCTAATCTACTGCCCCTAACATCGCCGACACCTATATTATATTTATTACCCCCTAATCTGCCCCCCCCCAACGTCGCCGCCACCTACCTACACTTATTAACCCCTAATCTGCCGACCGGACCTCGCCACTATAATAAATGTATTAACCCCTAAACCGCCGCACTCCCGCCTCGCAAACACTATAATAAATTGTATTAACCCCTAATCTGCCCTCCCTAACATCGCCACCACCTACCTACAATTATTAACCCCTAATCTCCCGCCCGCAATGTCGCCACTACTATAATAAAGTTATTAACCCTTAAACCTAACTCTAACCCTAACCCTAACACCCCCTTAAGTTAAATATAATTTTCATTAAACAAAATAATATTCCTATAATTAAATAAATTATTCCTATTTAAAACTAAATACTTACCTATAAAATAAACCCTAATATAGCTACAATATAAATAATAGTTACATTGTAGCTATTTTAGGATTTATATTTATTTTACAGGCAACTTTGTATTTATTTTAACTAGGTACAATAACTATTAAATAGTTAATAACTATTTAATAGCTACCTAGTTAAAATAAGTACAAAATTACCTGTAAAATAAATTCTAACCTAAGTTATAAATATACCTAACACTACACTATCATTAAATTAATTAAATAAATTACCTACAATTAGCTAAACTAAAATACAATTAAATAAACTAATCTATAATACAAAAAACCCCCACTAAATTACAAAAAATAAAAAAATATTACAAGAAGTTTAAAATAATTACACCTAATCTACGCCCCCTAATAAAATAAAAAAGCCCCCAAAATAAAAAAATGCCCTACCCTATTCTAAATTACAAAAGTAATCAGCTCTTTTACCAGCCCTTAAAAGGGCTTTTTGCGGGGCATTGCCCCAAAGTAATCAGCTCTTTTACCTGTAAAAAAAAATACAACCACCCCAACATTAAAACCCACCACCCACATACCCCTACTCTAACCCACCCAAACCCACCTTAAAAAAACCTAACGCTAACCCCCTGAAGATCATCCTACCTTGAGTTGTCTTCACCCAGCCAAGCCGAATTCTTCATCCAAGGTGCGCAGAGGAGGTCCTTCATCCGGTAGAAGTCTTCATCCAGGCAGCGTCTTCAATATTCATCCATCCGGAGTGGAGCGGAGCCATATTCCAAGGAGCTGACGCGGAGCCATCCTCTTCAACCGACGACTGAACGACGAATCCTATCAGCCAATCGGAATTGAAGAGACGCCATCTTGGATAACGTCACTTAAAGGTACCGTCATTGTGTTAGAAGAATCCGGATGAAGAGGATAGCTCCGCGTCGGCTCCTTGGAAGATGGCTCTGCTCCGCTCCGGATGGATGAAGATTGAAGACGCCGCCTGGATGAAGACTTCTACCAGATTAAGGACCTCCTCTGCGCACCTTGGATGAAGATTTCGGCCCGGTTGGGTGAAGATGACTCAATGTAGGGAGATCTTCAGGGGGTTAGCGTTAGGTTTTTTTAAGGGGAGTTTGGGTGGGTTAGAGTAGGGGTATGTGGGTGGTGGGTTTTAATGTTGGGGGGGTTGTTTTTTTTTTTTACAGGTAAAAGAGCTGATTACTTTGGGGCAATGCCCTGAAAAAGCCCTTTTAAGCGCTTGTAAAAGAGCTGATTACTTTTGTAATTTAGAATAGGGTAGGGCATTTTTTTATTTTGGGGGGCTTTTTTATTTTATTAGTGGGCTTAGATTAGGTGTAATTAGTTTAAACTTCTTGTAATATTTTTTTATTTTTTGTAATTTAGTGTTTGTTTGTTTGTTTTTGTATTATAGATTAGTTTGTTTAATTGTATTTTAGTTTAGCTAATTGTAGGTAATTTATTTAATTAATTTAATGATAGTGTAGTGTTAGGTGTATTTGTAACTTAGGTTAGGATTTATTTTACAGGTAATTTTGTACTTATTTTAACTAGGTAGCTATTAAATAGTTATTAACTATTTAATAGCTATTGTACCTAGTTAAAATAATTACAAAGTTGCCTGTAAAATAAATCCTAACCTAACTATTATTTATATTGTAGCTATATTAGGGTTTATTTGATTGGTAAGTATTTAGTTTTAAATAGGAATAATTTATTTAATTATAAGAATATTATTTCGTTTAATTAAAATTATATTTAACTTAGGGGGTGTTAGGGTTAGGGTTAGAGTTAGGTTTAGGGGTTAATAACTTTATTATAGTAGCGGCAACGTTGCGGGCGGGAGATTAGGGGTTAATAATTGTAGGTAGGTGGCGGCGATGTTAGGGAGGGCAGATTAGGGGTTAATAAAATTTATTATAGTGTTGGGGGTGGGGCCAAGTGAGGCCATGATAGGACGCATATTCTAGAGCTCCTGAAAGCGTCCATATAATTTATTTTTTATTTGTATCTCTAAAATACTTACAACCATAAAAACAACATGGCTGCATCCATGAGAATCTGCGGGTCATATTGACATGCAGATCATAAGAGAAATACCGCAGAATATGCCCTTCGAGACGGCTGCGGCCTACAATGGAGTCTGACTACGGAGCTTTGGGAGCCTCTCCCCTCTAGCCGCCACTAGACATCAAAGTATTATATCTCATTGATACACAACTTGCTGCCCTGTTATTCAGACAATATCCTCTGAGCAAAGGTCGACTTTGTCATACTTCTATGTGCTGACCATGCTTACCTCAGATGGATTGGTGATGCACATGTGTCGAGTGCTGGATGAGCACCACCGGGAGCTGACCTCGCTATTTCGCAAGACTTTTGCTGCTATGTTACTACACCTGCATGGGGCGGCTCCTGAGACGGGCTTGGTACATGGAGCGGAGCAAGATCTGGATAACCGTCCTACAGCTTACATTTCCACGGGAGATATGAGCGTCGCATCCTTCATGAGCAGGACCTATGAAGCTGCCGGTAAAGTGCCATACACCGCAACGGACCACAAGACTCAGACGCATAACGGCTTACCATTAGGCCATATGGGGAATAGTGACCACAAGAACCGCACAAAGCAAAAGCCCTCACATCCAGTCGCACTCCTACAACTTGATCCCATGCCTAATTCCTTAGTGACAATTCACGCGTACAGATCTGCTACTACCCTTCCTGAGGACTTTGAGGCTGACAAATTGAAATGGCCCCGATCCTTTTCTCTACCTCACAGACGTACTCACCACACTTATCGGATCCCGGGGGCAGAATGTCTATGTGTTCTCCTGCAGCCCCCGATTATGTCACTGATCAATCTGGAGTGCAGATGGGGAGATCAATTGGGCCACCCGCTGATTGATTACTGTGCTGGAGACCTCAGAAATCGGGTGCTTTCTACAAGGTAGTGGCTAACATATTGGGCAGCAGACTTTTTGCTACTTATAAGTGCTTACCAAACCGCTTAACTCTTCATTAGCATGTATAAACTGGACAATATTGGAGTCCTGACTTAACCCTTCAACGAGAAAATCTTTATTCAACTTTTATTTTTATTTTTTATTTGAACTGCCATGGCTCTTCAACTTAAGGTTCATGGTTTCCCCATGGTGCTCTTTTAGGCTCTTAATATTCCATGGCTGTAGTGTTAGCTAGCTAGTCATAACAGAGTCGTACATGTTTTATTCTCAGTTCTATGTATGTGTGGTTGAGATTAACTACATTAATTGTTAGTGAATTTGAAATGTTTAACCTATTTGCTCAATGGTGTTCCTATGTTTCATTATACATAACTATGTGGTCAGTATGTTCACGGTATCACTTCAGCTTTAAGTCCATACAAGGGCATATCTAGGAAACATCTTTATCTCAAACTACCTGGAACTCCTTATGACTCCATTCTACTTTAAAGTTAACCTATTAGCTTTAATCTTGCAGTGTAACATGTAAATTACCCTCAAATGTTTTTGCTGAGCCTTTTGGAGTAATGGGTTTAGTTAATAAGCTACAATACTGGAGATATATTGGAGGTTTCTACTTTACACAGCTATTGGTATGGAGGTTAACTAAGACTTAAGATATGTATATAGCACATAACCATACCCCAATTGCATGTATATATATATATATATATATATATATATATATATATCTTTAAAGGGACATTAAACCCAAAAAGTTTCTTTCATGATTCAGATAGAGAATCCAATTTTAAACAACATCCCAATTTACTTCTATTATCTAATTTGCTTCATTCTTTAGATATCCTTTGCGGATAAATTGCAATGCACATGATTGAGCCAATCACACAATGCATCTATGTGCAGCCACCATATCAGCCGCTACTGAGCCTATCTAGATATGCCTTTCAGCAAAGGATATCAAGAGAATTAAGCAAATTAGATAATAGAAGTAAATTAGAAAGATCTTTAAAATGGCATGCTCTATCTAAATCATGAAGGAAAAAATTTGGGTTTCATGTCGCTTTAATAATATTGCTATATGTGTCTTTAAACTCCGTTAGACCTGGTTGATAGCATCGCAAATATTTGCTTAGATGTTGTCCATTGGGACTCACACTGATTGAGAGAGGCTTATATAGACATACCTAAAAATATCTAGGATTGAAATATTACTCTTTATACTCCCATTTAGTGTACACTTTTCACCTCCAGGTTCCTATGGTTATGATATTCTGGTTGGAATCTTATATTTTATCCTCTATCTTTGCTGTCTGCGGCCGAGACGGCATCATCTAATTATACTATATTACGCAACCTTAATTTATTTAAATCATAGCAGACTGGTCCATATGTAGTTCCTTGGAGGTGACCTAAACACTGGCCTTATTTGAATAATCAAAGTAGACAGATAGTAATGGCCTGGGATGTTTCCATTTTGGATCTTTGGTGCTCACAATACACATTAATATATACCTGAGGTGGAGTGTTTACGTGGCCATTTCTGCCCTGGTACAGCGCACTAGCAGCAGAATGTGATGCTACCGCCTTTATGATTGAACTGTGTTGCATAGTACTATAGCATATGTGAACAGATGCTCCAGTAGTGTCAGGGATAACCTGCCAATCGATAACTATCTTCTTCTTTTAATATAGTGTCTCACGGAATAAGCTATTATGTTATGGGTCTCACATGATTGTCCCATTGTATTACTGTACATTTGTTTACATCGTACCAGTTACTTGTAAACAATCCTTTTCTCATATGCATTTAGCCTAACATTTACACAGAAGTGATTCTTGTTCTATATCTTTACTTTAATATTATTTTTAGTGAGTATTATCTAGATCATGGTATTAGGGCTATTATGTTTGGAACGTGAGGAACAGAATTAGAACAAATCTTAAGTCTCCCCCCTTTGTTTGCAACACTGATAGTAGATTTTTTTTCTTTTCTTTTTTTTTTGCTCTTCATACACATACTTTCAAGGCCCAAAAGCATTTAAGTGTTTAGCTTTTAGATTGCCCCGCCCCCCCCCCTCCCTTTTTCCCCCCTCTCCTTCATTCCACTTCGAGCGGCTCTGGCCCGCTGAATTTCCCTCCCCCAAAAATAAAAAAAGCTAACCTCCTCTTGCTCCCCTTTTCTTTTTTAGAACAAATAATTTAATAAATATCTATATAGCAATGAGGAGACCATCTCTCTTTGACATATAATATAAAACTGAGGTTCTATTAAACTCTATATATAATTTTTCTGTACAAATTGGTGCATACTATTTCAGACCAATATCCTTATTCATTGGCCCCACATGGTATTTTATAGATAGGTAGGTTAATAATTTGGGCTATATACTGCATAGACAGACCATTTAAACTTGTCTAGAGTTCTATAGATTGCATGTCTAGAGTTGTTGCCGCTCTATATTTGTACTCTGTTCTTTTTCTTACTAAGAATGTACTTTTTACCACACTGTTATCTGTGTTTATCTGCAAATACCTGTTGTAATATTTGCTCAAAACCTCAATAAAAATATATCTTAAATAAAAAAAAAATATATTATAGTGTTTGCGAGGCGGGAGTGCGGCGGTTTAGGGGTTAATACATTTATTATAGTGGCGGTGAGGTCCGGTCGGCATATTAGGGGTTAATAAGTGTAGTTAGGTAGCGGTGACATTGGGGGGGGGCAGATTAGGGGGTAATAAATATAATGTAGGTGTCGGCGATGTTAGGGGCAGCAGATTAGGGGTTCATAGGGATAATGTAGGTGGCGGTGGTGTCCGGTCGACAGATTAGGGGTTAAAACATTTTATTAGAGGGTTGGCGATGTGGGGGGGAGCTCAGTTTAGGGGTACATAGGTAGTTTATGGGTGTTAGTGTACTTTATAGCACAGTAGTTAGGAGCTTTATATTCCGGCGTTAGCCCATAAAGCTCTTAACTACTGACTTTTTTTGGCTTTAGGAGTCTTGTCGGTAGAGGGTCTACCGCTCACTTCTTCCAAGACTCCAAATACCAGCGTTAGGCAAATCCCATAGAAAAGATAGGATATGCAATTGACGTAAGGGGATCTGCGGTAGCCTGGAGTCGCGGAAAGGAAGTGAGCGGTAGACCCTTTCCTGGCTGACTCTAAATACCAGTGGGCGGTAAAAAGCAGCGTTAGGACCCCTTAACGCTGCTTTTGACGGCTAATGCCAAACTCTAAATCTAGGCGTATGTGTTTTATTTTAAAAGAGGTTGCAAACAATTGTTTTAAGTAATTGAAAATATACAATGTGTTTCAAGTATTTAAGACCTGAAAAGGTTAAAGGGGTGTGTCTTATTGTTTGCACATGCCTATAAAAGGCACTTTGTTTGGTATTCAGTATTACTTGACATGACGAAGGGCAACAATCCCGAAACGTTGTCGTCTTAATCTTTGTACATTGGGAAATCTCCAAATAAAGTTGTGAAATTTAATATCTTTTGGTGAGTGCTGCTGTCATTTGGACTGATTAATTTGCAAATATGGACATTTTCTTGCTACTCTATGCTTTTCAGTTGATAAGATTAAGGGCTAGATTACAAGTGGAGCACTGTTTTAATGTGCGTCCGTAAAAGGGCAAATTTGCTCCTTTACGGGTGCACGTTAAATAACCAGCTTAGTGGCTTGTTACTGCGAGCTCGCTGTAGCACTTTGTGCTAAGCACAATTAACCAGAGGTCAGACCTTTGGTTAATTAAAAAACTGTTCCCGATTGCCCTCCAAATAAAGTGTGCAGTTCCTTTATTAAAATTAAAAATAAGGGGGGATCTTCCGGGCGGTGGCCATGTTCGGTCGCACCACTGCATGCTGCTCCAGCTTTTTAGAAGAACTATTACAATATAACCATATAATAGCAACATCCATACAAATGTATACAAATACAAATCTGAAGTCCACTACTAACAGTGAATTGAATGTGATAGATATTGACAAAATCTCTGCTAGCATCAGTACTGTGAGCTACTTGGAGGCCTTGGTCTACTCCATACCCCCCCCCCCCGGCAGGGCACACTTCTACCCTGTCATTACGCGGCACTGTACATGTGCTGAATCGCAACCAGGTATTAGCTATCAACTTTGTGGAACCTTACATATATCATGCAACACATCCAAGAAGCAATCTTTGTACTCCTGAAGGAGCATTTCCTTAGGCTGCATCACCTAGTGGATCAGTGTTTTGGCCTTAAAGAACTTCCTACCCATGATCCTGCCATGGCGGCAGAGGAGGTTAGTGGAGATTTACAATTTCAACCTGAGGCCCATGCAGAGACCCTTTGCTACCTGAAATACATAGAGCCGGACCCTCAGGGGATGGAGATGTCCTGGGAGCACATTGACGACAGCTGCAGTGAGCTGAGGCCGGGGAGCGCCGGGGTCTCGGTCCACACCATGGATACTTACATTGCTGGGAGGTCTGCTAGTTTCTTAAGCCTACCAGAGAATGAGCTGTGCAACATAATCCCTTTCTGCCTGCCAAGAAACGGGGAGCCTGCAGCAAACCTTGCAGCTTTCTGTGTGGAGATCCGAATCTTCATACAGAGACACTGTCTTACTCTGTCTATGGGAAAAAGCACCGACAGAGCCAGTCTATTATGGCGTTCCGGCATAGGATAATGATTCAAAGCTCACGTGCGCAACAGAGATATGGGAGACTATGTAAGAGAAGTGTTTTAATATCTCTTGAGTTGCTTACAGATGAACGCTGGGACTGCTCTTTTATAACATCCCGTTATGGGAACTTTCTACTCAATAGCTAAGTTTAATTTACTGGTCCAAATCTAACTTGCAAGAACTCTAATGGCAACTCCAAAGCCTGAGTTTTGAGGGACTGTAATTGTTTGGACACTACAACAAGTATTACACCCTAGGTTGGGTCAGTTTTTGTAACTCTGGCTGTCTCCATATATGTACATATCCCCCCCCCCCCCCTGTATACAATAGCAGTCTATTTGGTTTGCTGTCTTGCTTCCTCACAGTGTTTACGCAGCTTGTAGGACAATGTTACTTCTTCCTGAAAGGCTATATATTGTTCCGTATCCATCAACCACAGAGAACAATTGTTAAATATTGCCTAAGTGTTTGAATGGTGAAATTTTTTTTATCCAGGATTGTGTATGAATATTTTGTTCATTTAATTGCCCTGCTGTTTAGGGTTTATGTGTTTAATTGCAATACTGGAGATTAAAGTAAATAATTTTCTAATACTTTAAAGGTATGCATATCCCTATATGCCCAAGGTTTACAGCTCTTATAGCCAATACCATTTTTTCTCTAGGGTAAACATAACCATGGGCACATGATGCTTCAACTTATCTATGCCATTATAGAGGTTAGTCATGAAGTAGACAATACCCTTATATACATGGCCTTTTTGTGCTAGGTATGAGCAATTTAGGACACTAGAGGCTTCTCAAAATTGTTCGCATACACATTTTAATAGACCTTTTATCTTGACGTTAGCTCTCATAACCTTGTAGCCATTCTAAGTTTACAATTCTTACTCGTATGTCTCATTTCCCCAATGCCGAACTGTCAGCGGCCGGGATAGTAAAGGCATGCTCATTATATCTACCAATTAGATTTTAGGGGATTAACCTGATATCTTTAGATAGCAGACACGGTGTTCTAATAGATTTATGGCTGCAGGGTTGAACTTTACAAAGTCTTTTAATATGTTGTACTGGCTCCATAGAAAAGCTCACTTATGCATGGCCCTCCTTTAATAACGCATTTTGTCTCCCAGTCTGCTCTCCTACCGTAGATTGACCTAACTTCTGATGCTTTGGTAAATGACTCCAATTTAGCCCTGTCACATAATGTACAGTGTCTTTGTGGTTGCTAATTTTTAAAGTTCAATGCCTATTACAAGCTATATTGTAATTATGGTAGTACTCTGGATTGACTATTACTTGTGTTTATGCCCATGGGTAGTTCCACAGAGTCCCTAGATATTATAAAAGCTTACTACTTATAGTAAGTTACCTGATTGCTTAGCAAAATAAAATATAAAATCTGAGGTCTTCATAGTGGTATCCAAAAGTGGTCTCTCTATTATATTACACCTTCCCTTGTTTTCAGATTTGTCTTTTCATCTAAGGTCCATGAGTGACCTTTGGGTTTGTAGGGAAGGTTAGCTTCTATATAGGCACTGTGTATTAATTTGACTAGCAATGTTATCATTTATTGTACTACAATTTTCTCAGTTTGTTTATGATGCTTGTATGCCTATCCTTAGTACCTCAATAAAATTATTTATTTTTTTAAATAAAAAAAAATAAGAGCACCTTTTTTTTTTAATTTTAAATATAACTGCACAAAGCAGTTATTAGGGGTTAAAGTGAGAGGATGTGGGGTGCCTTTACTTTGCTCTCTATAGGGACTGTGTTATCACTGTAAATATATATGTATATGCTTATTGTATGTATATATATATTTATGTGTTTATATGTGTATATACACATATAAACACATATATATGTATATATTCATATACATATATATTTTCAATTTGCTGCTCAAAGCTTCCAGGCAATGCGAAAGCAAGGTCGTGTTTGCATTGTGCCTAACTTGTAATACCAGTGCACATTTGCGTGCGCTGGTATTACTGAGTGGAGAGCAATTGTCGTGCTCGCTTTGTTCCGGTAATGGTTCTTCCTTTTCCAGTGTGACAGCTATTTTGTTTATAAAGGATTTTTTTCATGTATATGGATTATCCCAGAATATTCTGTGTGATAGATCACAGTCTGCTTCCAATTTTGGAAACACCTTTGTTCAAATTTTAATATTACGCATTCTCTTACTTCAGGTTATCAGCCACAGACTAATGGATAGGCTGAGCAAATAAATCAGATACTGTAAGACTATTTTAAGTGTTTTCACCTGTCCTCTATTTAAATAAAAGGTTGACTTTATTCAAGATCTCTCAGCTGTTACAGAAGATAGTGCTTCAGGCTCGACAACAACAAAAGTTTTTTGCACATTAGGCTCAATCTCCTGCTCCTTCCTATGTCTGTGGCAAAAGAAGTGTGGCTTTCCTCCACAATATGACATTGTTCTGCCCTTCTTGGAAGTTAGAGCTTTGTTTTGTGGGTCCTTTTAAGATTAAACATATTTATCCTGTGGATGTATATTTGGATCTCTCTTCCAGTTATCAAATTATTCAGTTGTTCCTATTTCTCAGTTAAAGCTTTGTGTTTCTACAACGTCATTCTCCTCTTCCGCCACCCGTGTCTGTGGAAACTTTAGAAGGATTTGAAGTGGAGAATATTTTGGACTCATAGTTCCTACTCTAGCCACATCCTGTGATAAGGAAAGTGGAGAGCTGATTAAGCGCACAGCAACTTAAGGGTTAACTTTTGACTTAATTGCTAGGTGTATTAGTTCCTAGGTGGTCTGACAGCTAGAGGGAGATGTTGCAGAGCCTATATTAGGGGCTGCAGGCAGGAAGTAGGGTCACTAACCTGTTTCTTGTCTTGCAGGTGGAACAATGGTGAAGCCTCGTTGCTCCTCCAGGGCTCCAAGACGTTTTGGCGATGAACAAGAGACACGTGGAAAGAGAAAGAAAACTGTAGTCTCTACAATGGGTGATGTTATACCTCCCTCTCCTTCTGTGCCCTCTGCTATGCCTTTTCCCCATGCTACATACTCTCCTTTTCCCCATGCTACATACTCTCTCTTGTCTTCTGCTGCAGCTGCTCCCCCTTCTTTTCTTCCTGCCTATTCTGTATCTCTCCCTTCTACTTCTGTTCTTCCTCCTGTTATTTTTTCCTCCCCTTCTGCTGTCCCTGCGGTATCTTTTTCTTCCTCTCTGTCTGTCCCTATCTTTTCCTTTACCCCTGCTCTTTTTTCTGCCTCTTCTGCTGGCAGTTATGTCCCTTTCTCACATTCCTCTTTTGCCCCTATGCCACCCGGAATTACCCCTTTTGCCTCGGGTGTTATCCCCAATGCTCCTACTCCTCTAATCCACATAGGCCCTGGTCCTGCACCCCTCCAAACCCCTTTAGCTTTTGGGCATGTCAGTGAGCCCATGTCCCCCCTCTTGCTGGATGACACGGCTGTGTCTGAACGATACGACTCTCCCCCTCTGACTCCCGGACAGAGGGTAGCCAGTGGTGGAGAGGCGGATCAGGGGCCTTCTATACCGCATGGCTTAGGAGTCGTCCACTCCATCTCCTTGCGCACGCGTGACGTCACTAACTCCGCCCCCCGTGCCATCACGTGTCCTCCATGTCTCGGCACCATCTTGTTTTGCTCAAGTAAGTGCGCAGAGACCGGAGGGGATGCAAAGGCAAGGGGCAAAGAGGCCAGTGTCAACACGGATACCCACTAAGGTAAGTGGGGTATCCGGAACTGGCAATGACCGCCTGGGGGAGGAGGCAGCTTGTAAGAAAGGGCAGTGTGGCAGTAGGAAAGGGAAAGGGCCCTTAAAAAAGAATCAAGGGGTTAAAAAGGCTTCACGAAATAGAAGGGAGGCAGCTAGAGGAGGGCATAAATTGGGAGAATTAACCCCCACTGGGAAAAGCATAAAAAACTCATGGGCATATATGAATATTTTATCTAGCCTAAAAAAAGAGGCTGCTAGCTAGGGGGCCATGCAGTTTACAGGGTGTGGGTGGACTACAGATTCAGGGGCAGGGTGCAGAAGGCCTCATTGTCGAATCCAGTGATACCCTCACTTGCCCTATTGTTTTGCAGGTTTCGATGGCGTCATCGGTGACTACAATGTCTGCACCTGAAGCTGCTGCGCCGACACATATGCAGGCTGGGACATCAGCGGCTACGGTGATTCCAGCGGTGAGGCAGACTCCCGACCTACACCTTTAGTAGCTGTTCCTGCCTCTTCTGGAGCTGAGGCGGCGGCCGGAACTGGTGAGCCCCTGCTTGCACCACAATTTAGGGGGGAGGATAGTTACTCTACAGGGGATTCTGACAGTTCTTCAGGTTTTAAGGATAAGGGTCAGCGCAAGCTATTTATATATATTAGGAAAATAGCTGATGCGAAAGGGGCTAGCGCTGTAGGAACTGTTAATTTAGGTGCGTCAGCAGAATCTCAGGGAATATCAGGCTCTAGTTCTTTGTCAGGTAGTCAAGCAAGTTCCTCCAAGTCGCTGGTGGCAAACTCATCAGATACTTATCCTTGCATAGTGCACTCGTTGCATTCCCATCTGAAACCACGCATAGCCAGGCATATTAAAGAAGGGAGGTATGTCAAGATATTTGAGCATACTAGGTTGGCTCAGGATTTGAAGGAAAGGGTGGAAGAGAGGTCAGGAGATAAAAAAAGTTAAGAGGCCTGAGACTTATGAGGAGTGGATGCGGTGCTTCCGCGTGTTAGCTTCCTGTTACTTGGAGGCTAACCCTCAGCATAACCTGAATATCCTCAAATATATGGAAGTCATAGATGACATTCATACCAGAGGAAAGGGGACAGCATGGCATCAATATGATGCTGAGTTCAGGCGCAGGTTAGAATCTAATCCCATTCTTAACTTTGGGATGAAGGAGATGGATTTGTTCTCAGGTCTGGAATTGTCTGATAGCGCGGTCCTTGCATCTGCGAGGCTCGCAATGTCAAATATACCAAACAGGCAGTTCAGAAGACGCAGAGGGAGAGAGTGTTGGCGGTTTCAGGAGAAGCAGTGTGACAAGGGAGCGCAATGTCTTTTTTGGCACATCTGCATCTATTGCTGTGGGCCCCATGCAGGGGCTGATTGCCCCAGGCGTCTTGAGTCAAGCGGGGGGAGGGCTCCATTTAGACCGTCTACTGCGGGAAAGGGCACATACACCCCTAAAAGCTAGGGGAAATTTGTAGCCTGCTTCGGGCTTACCCTGATCAGGCGACGGCAGGCTTCCTTAGATCAGGTTTATCATTTGGTTTTCGCATTCCAGTTAGGCGTCCAGTTTTTCCCTCACCCATGGTTCATAACCTTAAGTCAGTTGATCAATAGCCTCCGGCCGTAGTGGAAAAATTAGCAAAAGAAGTATATTTGGGGCATATGGCGGGCCCTTATTCGCGCGTTCCTTTAGAGAATTTAGTTATCTCTCCACTTGGCATAGTGCCAAAGAAAGAGCCAGGGAAGTTTAGGCTGATCCAGCATTTGTCTCACCCTGAGGGCGCATCTGTGAATGACGCTCTTGACGAAGAAGATACGTCAGTATCATATCAGGACATAGAATCTGCCTTTCGCCTCCTTCCTATTCATCCAGGGAGCTTCTATCTGATGGGGTGCATGTTTCAGGATCGGTACTACGTGGATCGCTGCTTGCCAATGGGTTGCGCCATATCGTGAGCATATTTCGAACTCTTTAGTTCATTTTTGCATTGGGCGGTGGTTCACGAGTCTGGGCTGGGCCAGGTAGCTCATTATTTAGATGATTTCCTTTTCTTAGGAAGGGCGGGATCGGGGGATTGCGCTAGGCTTCTTGCTAGCATGAAACAATTGTCCTCGCGGTTAGGCGTTCTGCTTGCAGCTGTGAAGACTCAAGGCCCTTGCACGTGCATTGTCTCCTTAGGTATAGAAATTGATACAGTAGAGGGTGAGTGCAGGCTGCCTCGTGCAAAAGTTGACTCTGCTTTGTCAGCTATTCAGGCTATCAGGAAGGCTGGGAGGTCCACGCTACGGGACTTTCAGTCTTTGCTAGGCCTGTTGAACTTCGCGTCCAGGGTGATCCCGATGATGGAAGCTGCAACTAGGGGACTTAGGTTACCTAGGGCCCCGGTGAGGATTTCTTTAGATATCCAGAAAGATCCTGCAGTTTGGTTTTTGTTTCTGCGTGAGTTCAATGAAGTGAGGATCTGGTTGCCCAAACCGGTCAGCAGCCAACAACTGCACTTGTACACTGATGCCGCAGGGAGTCATGGGTTGGGGGCTTATATTGAGGGATCTTGGTGTGCAGCCACCTGGCCGACCGCATGGAGCGGCACAGGGTGGTTAAAAAACTTAACATTACTTGAACTCTTCCCCATTTTAGTGGCCGTAGAGTTATGGTACGGGCGATTACAGAACCTGGCGGTTAAATTTTGGTGTGATAATCTGAGCGTAGTTCACGCCATCAATAGGCTGTTGACTTCTTCCCCCCCGATAGTTAACATATTGCGCCAATTAGTCTTGCTCTGTTTGCGGCATAACATTTCGTTCACGGCAAGGCATGTGCCCGGTGTCCGCAACATCATCGCGGATGCCCTGTCCAGGGGTCAGTGGGATAGGTTTAGGGAGGTAGCGCCCGTTGCTGTGGCTCAGGGTGACGTCTGTCCTGCTTATCTCTGGCAGGTGGTGAGTTCTGGGGAACTGCGTTAAGGTTACTACAAGGGTCGCTGGCAATCGTACCACAAGTATTGGGCCGAATGGGAGGATTTTCTGTCCAAACAGGGGTTATCTTGGAAAACACAGGGTGCACACAGTTTTTTGCAGTGGGTTGCATGTTTACACAAGAAGGGCCTGGCACCAGGCGCCATTGGCAGCAGGGCACCAGCCATTTTGTTTTTCTCCAAGTTATACGGAGTCCCAGACATATCCAAATCTTTTTTAGCAAGGGCAGCTATTAAGGGAGCGCATAGGATGAAAGGGGTAAATAAAGACATTAGGGAAATATATAAATGGGGGTGTATGAGAGAGTGGGAAATATTGCTGATAATCTAGATTCTGGTGCCACCCTTAATCAGTAATGAAATTAAATTTATACAGGGAGATATAGTATCAGACCATAGATTAATGGTCTGATAAAGTAAGGGAAAATAAAGGCACACAGAGAATTTATTTCATACCAAAAATAAATTTATTAATTATAATCCCTTGTCACATTCCGTGAAAAAACTCTGCATTTGACTCAAACCAACACAAAAAAATAAGGTAAACACCATATATATACAACACCTTACATCTAAGGTAACAATGCCTGCAGGATATCTATAAAGCATACGTATGCTGCTAAGTCTAATAATGTCTAAGACACACATTAATCAGGTTGCTAGATTGTATATAGACCTAAAATAGAGCAATTATACACATATCCTAGTAGTAGTTATAACATGTCTAAAGCAGTGTGTCAAAACATAACATAATGGAACAGATAAAATAAACCGCTGAGAAAAGTCTCTCTCAGAAGCTAGGAGGAAACACAGTTAGATCCTGCACTCGGTCCAGGAAAATGCAAAGTGAAAATACAGTCCTTTATGCAAAAGGTAAAGTAAACGTATTAGTTCTTACTGTGATCTGTTCCCAAAAGTAAGATTTAGAATCACTTGCCAGGATAGAGCATGCAGCAGTGAAACAAACTAGCTCTGTGTCCCAGGAGATTTTCAAAGAAGCAGACCGCTCTCTCTGTGGCGTCTGATGTCACTGGGGGGGGAAGTGGTATAGCTTGCAAGCTCTTCCAAACGGACTTGTAGGTAAAGTGCACTTTCCGTGTGTAGTAGTGATCAGCTGTACCGGCATCCGCCGCACCGAGAAAGAACCAGGCTTTCCCTAGGCTGATAGATCAAAAGCATCGGAGCGTACGTCAGGATATACGCAAACTTGCTCAGGTGGATACGATATGTATGTTCCTCTCGCTCTTAGCTTACGTGCATTTACTTAGACTCCACAGGTGCCTGTTTTCCAAGTCCTGTATTCGCTTCACAGGGCAACAGATGAAACACCAAACAGTCCTTATAGTAGCACAGACCATATGTTTTTTTGCAGCATATTTCTTTAAGGTCAGCACATAAAGCAGGTATGCAGATAAAGTGCAGGCAGTAAAAAGGTATAAAAGGCTATGCGTGTCCCATAGACCTTAGAACCTTAAACAGTTCTTATACACAGGAGTTAGTCGACCTGCTCCTGAATACAACACTTCAGTGTTAAAAACACAAACCAACGATCGTTTCACCCCCACATCCAGTGTGTTTCACAGGGGTTCATCAGGGCTTGAATGAATCCTTACCGTATTTCCTCTTAAGATAAAGCTCACCTGACATTCCTCAGGTGTGCTTCCCCCACCTGGGGTAATTAATTAAATAAAGGTGTGTTCACATAAGAAAACATATTCCAGTTTAGAGATGCATATAATCAAAATACAAAAACCTTATGTGTAAAGTTGTGAAGATTCTAGTTATGCACTAAAATCTTAGGGAAAGTAAAAGCCTAATTCCTCAGCTTTCTAACACTTATTGCCACAACAAAAAATGATGACACCTTACAAAAATAGCACATGTCTTGTCTGAAAAGGGGAGAGTCCACTGACTATAAAAAACTAGCATACTCCAATTTATCATTAAGTCCTACTGGGTATCTAGTATTAAGTTTATAGATCCATTTTGTTTCTTTCTGCAATAGAACTTTGTCATTATTGCCACCTCTACCATTAGTTATCCCTTTGTCTATGATAGTAAATTTCAAAGATTCTACACTTCCATTATGGAACATGCCAAAGTGTCTTGCCACATTTGTGTCATTTTCATGAAGGATATCGTCCCGATGTTCCTGTACCCGGTCCTTTACTAACCTTTTGGTTTTTCCAACGTAAAAGACCGGGCACGAGCAGCGAAGAAGATAGATTACCCCTTCAGATCTGCAGTTGAAGAAGAATTTAATATCAAAAACCTTATCACAAGACGTGAAGAACTGTTTGGTGCTATCCATGTGGGCACAGTACACACAGTGCCCACATGGATAGCTACCTTTTATTCCCTTGTCCCTTCTTAGCCAGTCTGCATTAGAGGGGCCTCTCACAAATTGACTCTGAACTAAGTGATCTCTCAAACTTAGTGCTTTTCTAGCTGTTAGTAGTGGTTTTTCACCAATCGAATCTCTAACCTTGTCATCCAAGGTAAGTATATGCCAGTTATTAGCTAGTGCTGATCTAATATTGGACCATTGGTTATTAAACTTAGTGATAAATCTAATTTGCGTCTCTTTGGGCTTTGATTTATTGTTATACAGCAGGTGGTCTCTAGGAGTCTTTCGTGCCTTCCACAAAGCTTTTTTAAGACATTTATTGGAATATCCTCTTTTGAGAAACCTTTCTTTCATTAGGGCAGCATGTGTATCAAATTTTGTTAGTGATGAACAGTTTCTCCTAAGCCGGAGGAACTGTCCATACGGAATACCCTTAATCAGATGGACAGGATGACCACTATCAGCATGTAAGATGCTGTTAGTGGCATTCTTTTTCCTGAAATTTTCTGTCACGATCTTCAAGCCTTCCTTCTTGATAGTAATATCAAGAAAGTTTAGTTCGGTCTTGTTTGTCTCTGATGTGAGGATGATGTTCCTGAAAATATGGAGACTCCAACAAAAAAAGACTAAGCAGTTAATTAGGAAGGTTAAAGCTCATGCAGAAGAGAAGATAGCACAGTCAGTAAAACATGGGGACAAAACCTTCTTTAGATATATCAGTGAAAGAAGAAAAAATAAGGTAGGAATAGTAAAATTGAAATCAGTTGATGGTAGAATAATAGAAGGAGATAAGCAGATTGCAGACTGTCTCAATGATTACTTCTGTTCTGTTTTCACTAAAGATTGTGAAGATACAATGTCTACATTAAGGGATGCTATGCAAAATAGAAACAAGCTTAACAGTAATCTTTTTACAGAGGATGAGGTTTTGTTAGCATTATCAAAAATAAATGTTACAAAGGCAGTGGGTCCTGATAATATTCATCCAAGGGTTTTAAAAGAACTTCGTTCAGTGCTAACTGTCCCATTAACTGATCTGTTTAATCAGTCACTATTAACAGGAGCTGTCCCAGATGATTGGAGAATAGCAAATGTAATACCTCTTCATAAAAAGGGCAGTAGAGAAGAATCTGGCAACTACAGGCCAGTTAGTTTAACTTCAGTAGTAGGGAAATTAATGGAAAGCCTCTTAAAGGAAAGAATTATGACTTACATAAAGACAAACAATTTAGAGGACCAAAATCAGCATGGTTTTACTTCAGGGAGATCATGTCAGACTAATCTAATTGACTTCTTTGATTATGTAACAAAAGTATTAGACAAGGGAGGAGCAGTTGATGTAGCATATCTAGATTTCAGCAAAGCATTTGACACCGTCCCACACAATAAACTTATTCACAAACTATATCTCCTTGGTCTAGATTCAAAAATTGTGAACTGGGTGGAATGCTGGCTTAAGGACAGAAAACAAAGTGTCTTAGTAAATGGAGTTCATTCAGCAGAGGGGGCTGTTACTAGTGGTGTTCCTCAGGGGTCAGTTCTGGGGCCTGTTTTGTTTAACATATTTATCTGCGATATCAGCAAAGGGCTACAGGGGAAAGTATGTCTCTTTGCAGATGATACAAAAATTTGCAACAGAGTGGATGTTCCAGGGGGGGTAGACAAAATGAGAAGTGATATACAACAATTGGAGGATTGGACAAACGACTGGGATCTAAAGTTTAACACAGCAAAGTGTAAAATAATGCATTTAGGGAAGAAAAATCCAAATGTTAATTACAGACTCAATGACACTTTACTGACTGTTACAGACGAGGAACAGGACTTGGGAATTATTATTTCAGATGATTTAAAACTTAGTAAACAATGTAGTAAGGCAGCGAGTAAGGCTAGCAGAATGCTTGGATGTATTGGTAGAGGTATTTGCAGCAGAAATAGTAAGGTTCTTATGCCACTTTATAGATCATTAGTTAGGCCTCATCTTGAGTATTGTGTGCAGTTCTGGAGGCCATATCTTCAGAAGGATATTAACAAACTTGAATCTGTGCAAAGGAGGGCTACCAAAATGGTACATGGTCTAAAAAATAAAACTTACCAGGATAGGCTCAATGACCTAAATATGTATAGCTTAGAGGAGAGAAGGGAAAGAGGTGATATGATAGCAACTTTCAAGTACATTAAAGGGTTTAGTAAAACTGAGGCTGTGGGTATTTTACATAAAATGGAAAATTCAAGAACAAGGGGTCATGAGCTCAAGCTAAAGGGTAGTAGATTCAGGAGTAATTTGAGGAAGCACTTCTTTACAGAAAGAGTGATTGATTTATGGAATAAACTTCCTCAAGAGGTAGTAGCAACAAACACTGTGGGGGACTTTAAAAATGCATGGGACAAGCATAGGGCTATCCTACGAACTAGATAAGTTTATACTGTTAGGTAAGGTGGGGCAGACTTGCTGGGCCTATGGCTCTTATCTGCCGTCAATATCTATGTTTCTATGTTTCTATGTTTCTATGTTTCTATTATGGTTAAGTTCATGAACAAAATCATGAAATTCTTCTACACTCCCATCCCATAGGACAAGAACATCATCCACATATCTAACCCACATTAACACCTTATTGTTAAAGGTGTCACTGTGTCGTTCAAAAATATCTGACTCCCAAGCCCCCAAATGGAGGCAGGCGTAGGTGGGAGCACACACTGCCCCCATAGCTGTTCCCCGTATCTGTTTATAGATCTGTCCGTCAAACGTAAATACATTATTCTGGAGGACAAATCTAAGTAAAGAGATAACAAACTCAGAATGTTCTGAGAACAGGGGACCCTTTGTTTCCAAAAATTTCCTTATTGCCTGAAGTCCAATATCATGAGGAATAGAGGAGTATAGCCCCTCTACATCTAGAGAAGCTAGCAGTGTATTATCATTTACTACCACTCCATCAAGTTTCCTCAAAAGATCTGCTGTGTCCTTAACATATGATGTTAAAGATAAAAGGAATGGACGTAGATATTTATCTACATATTCCCCAGCTTTCTCAGTGACACTGCCAATCCCTGACACGATAGGCCTTCCTTGGGGACACTTCAAGTTCTTGTGTAATTTCGGGAGAATATAGAAAACAGGCATTACAGGGAAATCAGAGACCAAGAACTTAAACTCTTTCTGATCTATGGTTACCCTACATCTTGCTTCATTTAGAAGTTTAAAGAGGGAATTCTGTATCTGTGCCAGGGGGTTGTGATCCAACCTTACATATTGGTTCTTGTCGTTCAATTGGCGTTTTGCTTCATTTACATAAAGCTGTTCATCCAGAAGGACTAAGTTTCCGCCCTTATCGGCCGGTTTGATCACCAACCCCCTGGCCACAGACAGTTCCCTCAAAGCTTTCCTCTCTCTGGGTTTCAAATTGTCATCTGTCTTAAAAGGAATCATCGTGTCAATTTCCTTTTCCATTTTCTTCACAAATAGATTGACAGATGGCACTAAGGAAAGAGAGGGCATATATGAGGATTTGGACCTAAAAATGGGTTTTTGGTAAATAGCAGGATTGTCCTGGGATTCATTAGTAGGACCCTCCTGATCATTATCATCTAAGAGAGATTCCAAATCTCTCAAAGCTAACTGATCATTAGCATCCAAAGTATTAAAGTTTCTATTTTTCATTACCACAGATAAAACAATTTTCCTGGCAAATAGATGTAAATCTTTCAGTACCTCAAATTTATCAATATTAGCTGTAGGGCAGAAAGAGAGACCCTTTTTAAGGAGATCAACATGTGCCAGATTCAGAGGGAAGGATGAGAGATTAACAATTTGTAACTCATCCATAAGTGGGCTTTCTAGTAACCCCTGCGTGCTCCCCTCCCTCTGTATCTCCCTCTGTTCTGAACATAATGATCCCCTCTCCCCCTGGTTTGTCTGGTCTGATATCTCTTCTCCTTTGAGGGGTTCCCAAATGGATCTTTTCCTTTTGCCTCTTCTAGTCCTTCTCTTCCTTCTCTTGAAGTTATACCCGGGGAGTTTTTTGAGGGCCCTGTCTCAGAGTCAGACGCATCTGTCCCTGAGTCATAGGTCCCCTTTTGGGACTTATATACATAGACCCTTCCATTTTTATAGTCCTCCTGATCCCTTCTAAGTTTTCTACATTTCCTCATTTTAATGTCCGATTTTAGTTTAATAATATTAGTACTTGTCTCAGCATTAAGTTTCTCAAAATTGAGATCACTTTCAAAGGTGTTAACTTTCATCATCGCGGATGCCCTGTCCAGGGGTCAGTGGGATAGGTTTAGGGAGGTAGCGCCCGCTGCTGTGGCTCAGGGTGACGTCTGTCCTGCTTATCTCTGGCAGGTGGTGAGTTCTGGGGAACTGCGTTAAGGTTACTACAAGGGTCGCTGGCAATCGTACCACAAGTATTGGGCCGAATGGGAGGATTTTCTGTCCAAACAGGGGTTATCTTGGAAAACACAGGGTGCACACAGTTTTTTGCAGTGGGTTGCATGTTTACACAAGAAGGGCCTGGCACCAGGCGCCATTGGCAGCAGGGCACCAGCCATTTTGTTTTTCTCCAAGTTATACGGAGTCCCAGACATATCCAGACATATCCAAATCTTTTTTAGCGAGGGCAGCTATTAAGGGAGTGCATAGGATGAAAGGGGTAAATAAAGACATTAGGGAACCAATCACTAGGGATAGGCTAAGTAGCATGATGCAGGTCCTCCCGACAGTCTGCAGCTCTGAGTACGAAGTCGTCCTCTTTGCAGCAGCATTCTCCCTAGCATACTTCGCTGCGCTGCGTATTAGCGAGTTAGTAGCTCCATCTAAGGTTTTAACAGGGTCAGCGCTGCTCAGGGATCATGTGAGGTTTGAAGGGGAAGCTATCTTAGTTTTGGTGGCCCGTTCCAAGACAGATCAGACGGGAAAAGGTAGATGGCTCAATCTGCTTTCACAGGTGGAGTCATCAGTCTGCCCAGTTAGGTGCTGTAGAAGGTACTTGGAAATCAGACCGAATGTGGAGGGGGTGTTTCTGGTTCACAAAAATGGTTCCTTTTTATCGGGGTTTCAGTTTCGGGTAGTCATGAAGAAAGTGGTTTTGAGTCTAGGATGGAATCCCTCTGTGGTGGCCCCGCATTCATTCAGGATCGGTGCCGCTACAGACGCGGCCTTGGCTGGGTCTTCGGAGAGTGAAATCAAAGTCTTAGGTCGGTGGGCTTCAGCTAAATTTAAGAAGTATATAAGGCCACTGAAGCAAAACATTGTTCATTGATTTCTTCAGATAGCTCTGATTTGTTTTTGTTGTTGTTTAGGTTTGGGGAAGCCAGGTTGGTTTTATTTCTTTGTTATTGCAGGTGAGGCGCTGCCGTGCAAAAGAGTATGGATTTTGGGACATTCGTATGTCCATTGGGCAGCCTTGCGTGCAGCAGCAAGTGCAGGAGGCTTGCAGTTGGGGTTGCCGTCACAAAGGATGGGCATTCGGTGGCTGGGCAAGCGAGGAATGATGTGGTCGGAGTTGCCGACTCAAGTGGCAGAGGCCAGAAGGCGGTGGGGGCGCCTCCACGTGATTGTATTGCACCTAGGGGGCAATGATGTTGGGACTATGCCCATGGGGGATCTGGCTAGTGTCATGCTAGCGGACATTAGGTGGTTGGCGACTCAGTTTCCTGGGGTCAAGATTGTGTGGTCGCAAATTATTTCCAGGAACGTTTGGAGGCATATGAGTTCTCGTAAGGCAGGTTTCAGGAAAAAGAGAGAGCTAAATAGGGACGTAGGTAAGGCAGTGTTAGCAGCAGGGGGTAAGGTTTTCAACCACGAGAACATAAGGATTGATTCCCCTGGGATTTTCTGCAGGGATGAGGTACACCTTTCTGACGTGGGTAACGATCTGTTTTTGGGCAATATTAGACGTTCCCTTGCTTCTTTCTGTTTTTAGTGGTGGCAAGAGTTCCATGTCCTCTTTGGGTGGAGGCAGCAGGGGTGTGACAAATATCCAGTAGGGACAGCCTGGCGGGGTGAAAAGAGGAGGGGGACAGGCGAGCACATTCAACGACAGCCGCAAGGGCCGACGCTCGGTGGCTCCCTGCACGATCCCTCCTAAAAAGCCCTCCAGGCTGTCGGAATGGGGGGCGCCCCCCATTCCTTTAGGGCGGTCTCACCCCTTTCTTAGGAGTTGTAGGACAGGGATGTTTCTTGCCGGCCAATGATAAGTTATTGTTATTAAGTTATTTAAGCATTAAGTTATTGTTTAATAAATGCGACCCCTATCCCCGGACGGGGAAGGGTTTTTTTCTCCCATAACTGGTGTCCGTGTGTTTATTGGGTTATTGGGTTAAGTGTATTGTATCACATAGCAGGTAAGAGGTAGAAAGTTTTACCCTTAGGATAGTGGAGAGCTGATTAAGCGTGCAGCAACTTAAGGGTTAACTTTTGACTTAATTGCTAGGTGTATTAGTTCCTAGGTGTCTTAGCTGGTCTGACAGCTAGAGGGAGATGTTGCAGAGCCTATATTAGGGTCTGCAGGCATGAAGTAGGGTCACTAACCTGTTTCTTGTCTTCCCTCCCTTCCCTCCCAAGTTAAAGATGTTCGGATCCAGTTATGGTTGGTGTGTTCCAGCTGACAGTGATCTGAGAAGATGCTGGCAATAGTATCACTTTGAGAAATAGGGACAAGGGAGCTGTTAAAAAATGAATTTGGATATGTGTATAAATTATAACAGGGGTGCAGACCCTATAAAATTATAGTCAAAAAATATATAGAGAAAGAAAATAAGGATAAGTAATCCTTATGCAAAGATAGGGAATTCAGCACTCTCCACTGCACATTAGGAAAGAGATATATATCTATATAAATACATTTCTAAATATATATATAGAGCTGAGTGTGGAGCCTGCTAGGTACAAAGAATAGAACCTTGACAACTTGCATGTGTTCAAAGCGCCAATAGTTTATTATTTACAGAAAGCAAAAAAATATATATAAAAACTTCTAATAAGAGCTTGATATCTAAGAGAGACGTCTCATGGGAAAATTAGTCATTAATATAAGCATGACTTATAAAGCGGCTTAATATAATGGTGAACCTACAATACCTCTATCAGAGGACAACCCCAAAATTGTATGTTATATAAGGGTTATGTTGTCATAATAATATACTGAGGATCTATGTAGTTCACTTAAACATGAAGCCAATAAAACCACAGATAAGTGATAATGCGCAAAGTGACATGCAGGAAAATAATGGTTGTCAAACAGGCTACAATAACATATGCAGCAAACCACTATATCAAATCTTAAACACAACACCAAAATCAGAGGACAGTCCCAAATAAAAGGGTTAACACTGTCATGATATAAACATAGGATCTATGTGTTTAGAGATAGGTATTGTGCAGCAAATTTAAACAGAGTAATACATATGGTTATGAATCAACAGTATGAGAAAAAGAAAACTGACAATCAGTCCTTCCAAACCAGCTGTGAGGAATTCAATCCAGGCAACCACTTGTTTTAGCGGGAGGAAAAAAGAGATGTAGATTTCCACTGCCTGTATGAAATACAATATATCCGTGCACTCACAGTCTTTCAATATGAGCAAATGCTGGATCCTTATAAAGCTGCTACAATACGGTGAGTTTTGAAGTTGAAAGCAAACGTTCAGTCACTTTAAGCACTCCTTGGTTTCAGAAGCAAAGATAAATCCCACATGTAGGCGTCTCATCAGAGAGATAAGCTGCTGCAACTGCCTACGCGTGTTTCATCCCCTTGACTGACAGGGACTTCCTCAGGGCTGACGTCATAGTCCTAAACTCTGCCTTTTATAGGCCATATTGGATCACGCCTCCAGGAAATAATGAAAATGTGAATGCAACAATGAAATAATAATTAATTATCAAGTATGTATACAGGATTCCTTTGTAACATAAACTCAATAATAAAAAGACAAAAAACAAGGCGCTTTTAAACACATGCAAACTATTATCTAAGTAATACAATGAATTGTGTAAGTAATATAACAGGGGGCGCAACAAAAGATGAGAGTAATTCACGGACACAAAGGACACAAAACGGGGCAAAATTATTGAGCAAAAATTATAGACGAAATTGGGCCAAATTACAATTGTGTACTTAGAGCAAGTGGAAGAGGACAATATTTAGCAAAGATCATAAATATAAATAAATTTGTTTATAAAGACCGCAGTGGGATCGAACCTTAAACCTCAAGACTAAAATAACTGAAAGGTACTAGCTACACTAGGCTTAACCCACTCATCTATACTGGGGAAACCTCATACAGTAGAAGTCTAAAGCCAATAACTCTAGAGACCCTAATGCCAATTCAATCAGGCACATTCATTCGCAGGCAAATCCCAGAGATTTGAGTAATTTAAAAAAATATATATTAAGTACATATCCCAAATAATGGGAAAATCGATGAAACAAAACAAGTTCCATAAAGAAACCTTTTCATTGTTGAAGAGGAGGTTCGAACCTGGAGCCTAAAACAATCTAACTGTTTAGCTAAATTGAAAATGTCCTAGTCCACTAGCCCACAATGGCAGAAGATGAGACCTTATTAAAAAGTAAAATACATAAAAAAGAGATAATTTGTATACAAATAGATTATATTTGTCCAAAACTCATCAAAAAACTAACCAGACAGAAAAACTTTAGAGAGAAATATTGGTAATACCAAATCAAGGGTATTACAAAAAAGAAGCAAATTCAAGTTTTTCGTTTAACCCAAAAGGTGCACATGTATGTAAACGGTATATCCAACCAGTTTCTTTTTGGAGGAGACATTTGTCTTGGTCTCCTCCTCTTTTATGTATCAATCCAATGTCAATCCCAATAAACTTCAGTAATTCAAAATTAGAATTATGACATATCTGAAAATGAAGTGCAACACTGCTAGTTTCTTTATTGTTTTTAACATCATCCCGATGTTCTCTTACTCTGTCAAGGAACTGGCGTTTTGTCTTACCTACGTAAACCATAGGGCAAGGACAAGATAAAAGATAGACAACTCCAAAAGTTTGACAATTAATCGGGTGATTTATACGGTAAACTTTACCACCAGTAGAAAAAGTTTCAGTCCTAGTAATATAGCTACAAGAGACACATTTACCACAAGGAAAACTACCCTTATGGGATTGGCGCATAGTAAGCCAATTCTGTTTTGGAGTTTTAACAAAGTGACTTTTAACCAAACAGTCTTTTAGACTCATGGCTTTTCTGGCTGTTAGCAGAGGATGGTCCCCCACTTTACCGGCCAGTTTTTTATCCGCAAGTAAAAAATGCCAATTCTTTGTTAAGATAAAACGAATTTTATCCCAATGGGAGTTATATTGTGTAATAAATCTGAAATGGGTTTGTTCAACCGTTTTTTCACCCTTAGAGAATAAAATGTCTTCTCTTTTGAGCTTTTTCACTCTACTTAGTGAGCTCTTAACCAATTTTTTAGAATAACCACGAGCAAGAAATCTTTCTTTCATCTTAGTAGAATGATAGTCAAAACTTGAGTTCGTGGAACAGTTTCTGCGTAAATGTAAAAACTGTCCATATGGAATTCCTTTCTTCAAAGAGTGACAATGATTGCTTTGGGCTAAAAGTAAGCTATTTGTAGCAGTGGGTTTACGGTAGATTTCAGTATGAAGGTATCTACCTTGCTTGTTAATCAGGATATCAAGGAAAGATAATTTATGAGAATCAGCCTCATAAGTCAAAAAGATAATGATTGTTATTAAGGGTTTTAACAAAAGATTCCAAATTCATTAAATCTCCTTTCCATATCATGAAGACATCGTCCACATAACGAAGCCACAACTGGACAGATCTCTCCACAATTTCATTGTGGGTACCAAAAACTTCCGATAGATCCCAAATCCCTAAATGGATTATGTATTTATTTTTTTTTTAAACTTTATTTATATTCCAGATCCCTTCCCACATGGGAGTTTCAGTTAACAGAAATTACATTTTTACATTTGTTTGATACATTTGTGAAAGGTAACAACATTCTCCCCATCCAAAAGGATAGGGAAGGTCCCTTCAAGTGAGGTAATTCCACAGCAGGAAGTAAATCCGGTTCCATTTTTCTATTTTTTGAAACATAACAAAACATAATAACATAAAACAATAACCATAACATACATACCTCATACATCACAGCGGGGCATCTCCACTCATGGGGGGGGGAGGGAAGGGGGAGCTTTAGTGGGACCCTGGCACCCTATCTCATTCAATGGGAGATGTGTCTATTCAAAATGTATGAGATCGAGGGGAGGATAGTTAGGAAGGCGAGGGGCACCATCTGCCATTCAAATTTTCCTCTAGCATAAACAATGAATTCCGAAAGGGGTATAGTATCCTTTTTCTGATGCGCAGGGGAACATACATCAAATATGGTTCCCATTTATGTATGAAAGCTTTTATTCTTTTGTCGAGATCTCCCTGCACATCCGCCTGCTCCAGAAGAGCTTGACTATGTATTGCTTGTATCAATTTTGTAAAAGGAGGGGATTTACTATCGGCCCAATATTGCAGGAGTAATCTCCTAGTAAGTAAAATTATCGAGTGTAAAAATTTCTGGGACTGTGGTGCAACTTCCAGGTCACAGATTATGTATTTTACTTTTTAATAAGGTCCGATCTTCTGCCATTGTTGGCTAGTGGACTAGGACATTTTCAATTTAGCTAAACAGTTAGATTGTTTTAGGCTCCAGGTTCGAACCTCCTCTTCAACAATGAAAAGGTTTCTTGATGGAACTTGTTTTGTTTCATCGATTTTCCCATTATTTGGGATATGTACTTAATATAATTTTTTTTAAATTACTCAAATCTCTGGGATTTGCCTGCGAATGAATGTGCCTGATTGAATTGGCATTAGGGTCTCTAGAGTTATTGGCTTTAGACTTCTACTGTATGAGGTTTCCCCAGTATAGATGAGTGGGTTAAGCCTAGTGTAGCTAGTACCTTTCAGTTATTTTAGTCTTGAGGTTTAAGGTTCGATCCCACTGCGGTCTTTATAAACAAATTTATTTATATTTATGATCTTTGCTAAATATTGTCCTCTTCCACTTGCTCTAAGTACACAATTGTAATTTGGCCCAATTTCGTCTATAATTTTTGCTCAATAATTTTGCCCCGTTTTGTGTCCTTTGTGTCCGTGAATTACTCTCATCTTTTGTTGCGCCCCCTGTTATATTACTTACACAATTCATTGTATTACTTAGATAATAGTTTGCATGTGTTTAAAAGCGCCTTGTTTTTTGTCTTTTTATTATTGAGTTTATGTTACAAAGGAATCCTGTATACATACTTGATAATTAATTATTGTTTCATTGCTGCATTCACATTTTCATTATTTCCTGGAGGCGTGATCCAATATGGCCTATAAAAGGCAGAGTTTAGGACTATGACGTCAGCCCTGAGGAAGTCCCTGTCAGTCAAGGGGATGAAACACGCGTAGGCAGTTGCAGCAGCTGATCTCTCTGATGAGACGCCTACCTGTGGGATTTATCTTTGCTTCTGAAACCAAGGAGTGCTTAAAGTGACTGAACGTTTGCTTTCAACTTCAAAACTCACCGTATTGTAGCAGCTTTATAAGGATCCAGCATTTGCTCATATTGAAAGACTGTGAGTGCACGGATATATTGTATTTCATACAGGCAGTGGAAATCTACATCTCTTATTTCCTCCCGCAAAAAAAAGTGGTTGTCTGGATTGAATTCCTCACAGCCAGTCTGGAAGGACTGATTGTCAGTTTTCTTTTTCTCATACTGTTGATTCATAACCATATGTATTACTCTGTTTAAATTTGCTGCGCAATACCTATCTCTAAACACATAGATCCTATGTTTATATCATGACAGTGTTAACCCTTTTATTTGGGACTGTCCTCTGATTTTGGTGTTGTGTTTAAGATTTGGTATAGTGGTTTGCTGCATATGTTATTGTAGCCTGTTTGACAACCATTATTTTCCTGCATGTCACTTTTCGCATTATCACTTATCTGTGGTTTTATTGGCTTCATGTTTAAGGGAACTACATAGATCCTTAGTATATTATTATGACAACATAACCCTTATACAACATACAATTTTGGGGTTGTCCTCTGATAGAGGTGTTGTAGGTTCACCATTATATTAAGCCGCTTTATAAGTCATGCTTATATTAATGACTAATTTTCCCATGAGACGTCTCTCTTAGATATTAAGCTCTTATTAGAAGTTTTTATATATATTTTTTTGCTTTCTGTAAATAATAAACTATTGGCGCTTTGAACACATGCAAGTTGTCAAGTTTCTATTCTTTGTACCTAGCAGGCTCCACACTCAGCTCTATATATATATTTAGAAATGTATTTATATAGATATATATCTCTTTCCTAATGTGTAGTGGAGAGTGCTGAATTCCCTATCTTTGCATAAGGATTACTTATCCTTATTTTCTTTCTCTATATATTTTTTGAATAGTATCACTTTGGCTGGGGGCTGAATAATCACTCGGACCTTAGTAAGCCCAAAGTGCTTTAATTCTGTTCTAGGGACCCCCCTTCGGAAATAACAGTCTTTTGGCCGAGGAAGCGTTGTCTTAGGAGTTCGGGGGTCCCTCAACTCTAGTTGAGTAGGAACATGGCGTCATGTTTCTGTTGCGGCGGCAGCAGGGGTGTGACAAATATCCAGTAGGGACAGCCTGGCGGGGTGAAAAGAGGAGGGGGACAGGCGAGCACATTCAACGACAGCCGCACGATCCCTCCTAAAAAGCCCTCCAGGCTGTCGGAATGGGGAACGCCCCCATTCCTTTAGGGCGGTCTCACCCCTTTCTTAGGAGTTGTAGGACAGGGATGTTTCTTGCCGGCCAATGATAAGTTATTGTTATTAAGTTATTTAAGTATTAAGTTATTGTTTAATAAATGCGACCCCTATCCCCGGACGGGGAAGGGGTTTTTTCTCCCATAACTGGTGTCCGTGTGTTTATTGGGTTATTGGGTTAAGTGTAATGTATCACATAGCAGGTAAGAGGTAGAAGGTTTTACCCTTATGGCCATCGAAGCAGGAGCTTGTTTCACTTACAATATTATTGACCTGGGCAGCTTGGCCCTTTCTTTACTTTCACACACATAGAGGGTCTCCCCACACTTTATTCTTTCCAGATTTTCTCCAACAGACAGTTTCTCCCACAAGAATGCAGGGTATGTCCCTTCACTTACAACATTTTCTTCACATAGGGTTCTACTAGAGCCCCTTCTTCTTTTTCTGAAAGCTCTTCTCTCCCACTGGATTTCCTAGTTTAAAGTTAGCTTCCTTATACTGTATTATCTCTTCCTAATATTACTCTCAATCCACACCCAAAAGAATGAAATACAATTTCAATTGAAAACTACAGATTTATTAAAGTAATGGAAATTAAAATGTGAAATACATATATCTAACTTACTTAAAAGGTTTGTAAGTATACACACACACATTATTAATGCTCACAATAGTTGTTACAATAAACAGAAAATATAAACTCCACCCTCCACCCTTGCTTTTAACAGGTTGCTTTGTATTATCATGGAAAACAGTTGCAAACCCTAAAATTTGTATATGTCCTAAATTCATGTTGTTAAAATCTACCTAAATTATAGACCTGTTGTAGTAGGTCCAAATGCAAGCAACAAAAATGCAGAATATGAAATACATTGTAGAAATACACAAGGAGCTTTAAAATTGTTTTATGCCATCATTTCAATAAGAAAATGTTTGTACATTTTCACTAGTGTTTTTGTTGTTTTCCAAATGTGTTATAGTACTAGATCCATCTGGTTTTCCCATACAGAGTATCGGCATTTAAGTGTAAAACTGCATGCAAGTGTATAACCGACTGTGCAATTGATAAGCATGCATTTCCTATAATGACCACTAGATAGCACTCCTTTACTGTGTAAAGAAAAAAAAATTACATTTTATTCTGGGGTTTGTTTGTTTTGGGTTTTTTTTTTTTAAAAATGGTTTATTACCTTTTGGGGAAATCCTGTTCCAGTTTCCATTTTTAAGAAACACTAGGGAGTTCAACAAGACTCATTGTTGAAATAGGAATTGTTGCTGTTTTTTATATTATTATTATTAATATTAATAATAATAATAATAATAAAGAAAATATAATAAAAGAATACACAAAAATTTAGCAATGTACTAAAATACAGATTACAAATGCAGCGCTATTTATCTCTCCCGCTCGCACGATCTCAGCTATAAGTAAGCTTTTGTGCGCATGTGGGGTACCACGTGTATTACAATTTGAAAGTAAAACGTTTTTGCTCACGCGCTAACCCGATGTGCACAAAGAAGCTGAAGTTAGAATATCGTAACCGTGTTAACATATTCCCCACTCACGTGCAAACTTGATTGCGTTTTCTCAAGAGCACTAATACAACATGAAAATATAAATATTTCACATACCAATGTTCTTCACATAGCAGTATTTGTTCTATTTATTCATAAATATATATTTCTGCATATATCTGATGGCCTTTTGGTACAATATATATCAATACCTATATATATATATATATATATATATATATATAATTATAGACTGTATATATATATATATATATATATATATATATATATGTGTGTGTGTGTGTGTGTGTGTGTGTGTATAATGTGATTACATATACTGTAGATGTAGATATATACAAATAGATATATATCTATATATACATATATATATAGATAGATAGATAGATAGATAGATAGATATATAGGAATATCTATTTATAAATACTTACAACATATTTATCAATGTGAAGAACATTGGAATGTGAGTAACAGTAGTCAGTTAAACACTTTATTAAATATAAATATTGCATAATTATAATTTTACATGTTTTCATCTACTTGACTGCAAGGGCTTCAGTGCACTTATATATATGTCTATATAGGTATACATATATATTTATGTGTTTATATGTGTATATATGTCTGTAATACATATATTCACATATAAATACATATGTACACACATATATATATATATATTTGTATATTATATATATACACATTTACATATTTCGACATGTATACTGTATGTATGTATCTCTATGTTAAAACCCTTTGCATGTCTTTTTTTTCTAACACCTGAGCCCTTATAACGTTTCATTGCATTCTTTTTAAGATTTTTTATTAAATGGTGTTTTTATGAGTACTGTACTTTTAAAATGTCTTTGTGTGTCTTTTGTGACACTTTTTATTCAAGCATAACAGTTAACTAGAACTCTGAAGTCGCACTATCCCGCCGCTCGTTAAATTTCATTGCGCTCAAGCCGCAATTAACCCGGTGCCACAGTTAGCACGCAACTCGTAATCTAGTCCTATGTATGTTGCAAGTCCATTTCTAAAAAGCAAGGTCCTACTGTTACACACAGACTTACATAAAAGAGTGGTGATTCACTAAGAAGCTAGTTTATTCTATTACAAAAGCTTAATGGTTTCAGTTTCTCTTTACAAGAATTTGATTATTGGGCTGTTACATAAAGAGTGCAGACAAATGCTTCAAGTACCTTGTAATTACACTTTTTCTTAAGTCTTAATAGATTTACATGTCAACAGAATCTAAACTATATTAAAATATATCTTAACGCCTTATTTTCTACAATTATTTTTCCGTTGTCAAACTCCGCTCATTAGTTTCCTTATTTGGAGGTTGAATATAGAGCTTGCCACTGTTATTGTGTTAACAAAATTGTTTAGCGTCTATAGAAAAGATAAGATAGCAAACTGCAAATTATGTAGGGATATGTAGAAGCATTAGGCTTGTGAAAACGACTGTTTTAACAACATGAAAAAGGGACAACATAAATAATGAACGTCAATTACAAATTTGTTTTTAATACACATCATTTTTATTTTATTGTTATTGTATTATTCATTTTATTTTACAATCTGTATGTGATAATTGTACACTTAACCATAAAGAGAACTACCAATAACATTACAAGTCCATGTATCTGCAGCTTCTTGATGTTAGTCATTGTTATTCAACACATTGCTCTCAAATACTACTATTTGTTCCAAACGCTGTGTATCTGACAAAGGATATATTGTGCAACATTTTGCAGGGATTTATGTAAAAGCAAAACATTTATGCACAACACAGTTGGTTGCTCTTTTCATAGTGAGGTTGTGACAGCACAACGCTCATTTACTTTTCACACACACCTCTAAATACAGATTAATGCTTCTCTTGACGTTCATTTAAAGAGCCATTAAAGTCAAAAAATTAAACACTCTAATTCCTTAGAGCATGTCATTTTACAACTAGTGACCCTTTAATTATATGTGTTTAAACCAGACATTCTCAAACTTGGCCCACCAGCTGGGTGAGCATCATGGGAAATGTAGTTCCAAAACATCTGGAGGGCCAAGTTTGAGGATGCCTGGTGTGACCCCTGCAAATAAATTAAACACATAATAGAAGTACCACTCTTCAGGGGAATGCTGGTCCTAAACAGAATCTGCCGCTGAGCCAATCAGCAATGCTTGTTACACAGTTGGGTATTGTGACTAGCACTGCTGATTGGGTCAGCAGCAGTTTCCACTCGGGATCAGCAGTGCTCTGCAGGTTCCAAGGGATAGTTCTCTGTGTTTAATGCCCTTGCTGGGGTTAAAAACATAGAGGTGTAGAGTCGCTTGTCCTTAAATGTGCTAACAAATTAGAGCATGTCATTTTTCAACTATGGTTTGTATGTTTTTACATGTTTTATTATAACATAAATATATATATGCCTTCTTAATTGTAAGAGTCTGCTTTTGGAATAGAAAATGTTATGAAAGAAGAAAAGCGACAAAGGAAACTAAGGGGCCGATTTATCATTGTCTGTCCGACATGATCCGCTGTAGCATACCATGTCCGACAGACATTGCTGAATGCCGACAGCATACGCTGTCTGCATTTAACATTGCACAAGCGGGGGGTGTCAATCAACCCCATCATATAGGATTGCAGACCACAGCCTCAGAAGCGGCGTACCAGTTATAGAGCAGCGGTCTTAAGACCGCTGCTTCATAACTGCTGTTTCTGGCAAGCCTGAAGGCTCACACGGAAACAAGGGCATCAGGGGCCATTCGGCCCCTGATTAATCGGCCCCCAGAAACTTTAGTGTGAACTATTGTATATCGTCTTTAGACCCCAAAGATCTCCCAACAGAGAGAAACCACGCAAATAGGTTTATATTGTAATATAGTTGCCTCTCTTTAACATCTTGCACCCTGCATTGACAAAAACAGCTCTCATGACACAATTTGCTTTTCTAATATTCTTTAAAGGACCTTAAAGAGAGCCATTGGTTGTTTATTGTAGGCTAGGTTTTTTTATTTTAGGGGATTTTTAGGTTTAGGGGTTAATAGCTTAATTTAGTTTATGGCGATGTGGGGGGCTGGCGGTTTAGGGGTTAATAGGTTTAGTTAATGGTAGTGATGTGGGAGGCCAGGGGTTTAGGGTTAATACATTTATTTAGTGGCAGTGGGGTCCCGGAACGGCGGGATAGGGGTTAATAACTTTATTTAGGTTGCAGCGATGTCGGGGGCGGCAGATTAGGGGTGTTTAGACTCTAAGCTTATGTTTAGGTGTTAGGTGTAAACGTACCTGGTTTTCTACTATGTAAATCAATGGGATATCTGGCAGCATCAAACATAAGCTTTCGCTGCTTTCAGACTCCCATTGATTCCTATGGCATCCGCGGCCTCCGCGGTGGCGGATTGAAAACCAGGTACGCTGGGCTGCAATAGCCGCAAGCGTACTGGTTAACTATTTGATAACTTTGAAAAAGTGTCAGATAGTGCCGAATGTGTATTCGGAATATCTGTAATGATGTAAGCATCTATCTGTGTCGGATTGAGACCGGCGGATCATATGTTACATCACTAATTTCAAATTTTGCCGGTCTGTAGGCTTTGATAACTAGGTCGACTCAAGCTCGCCACAATTACGCTGCGGAATTCCAGCTTATTTGCGGTTGACTGCTTAATAAATATCCCCCTGTATGTATTTACAGACATATATACACATATAAACACATAAATACATATGTACATTTATATATATATATATATATATATATATATAAGTGCATTAGAGCACTATATCTGATGGTAGTTTGGTACAATATACACCGATGAATTCTAAAGGAGAATACGTTAACACGGTCGCAATATTCTAACTTCAGCTTTTTTTGTGTGTCAGGTTAGCACACAAGCAAAAACTTTTTACTTTCAACTTGTAATACGTGCTGTACCCGACGCAATGCAAAAAGCCGAAGTCGAGCAGAGTTAAAGCACAAGCGGGAGCGCAAGCTACTGCTCCACTTGTAATCTAGCCCTTAATGTTTCCCAGTTATCCATTTTAACTGCTTGAGTGTATTAAAGTGTTTTCAAATAGATCCTTAAACTTTATTTTTTCATTTGAAATAGCTGCTTTTACCTGTGGTATCTCTACCTATAAGGAAAGTTTCAATAGTTCGGTATACGCTTTATAAAAGCTATGTAAACATAGCCAGCAAAAGAGATTACACTCCAAGGGGCATATTTATCAAGCTCCGTATGGAGCTTGATTCCCCGTGTTTCTAAAGACCGCTGCTCCATAACCTGACCGCCTGCTCTGAGGCGGCGGACAGAAATCAACACGATCGAATACGATCAGGTTGGTTGACACCCCCTGCTAACGGCCTATGTTAATTTTAAATTTTTCTCCCTAAGGAACAAATTATCTAAACTTCGTCGAATCAGATGTGGTTTTTAACGCTGACTTTCGCAGGGGCTGCGCTTGTGGAATTATTTTCAAATGGGCAGTTCCTGCAAGTGTGACCTATAGAAAGTAATGAAGCTCGCTGCAAAGGGAAACTTAGCTGGGTAAAGAGAAGTTAGCAGTGAGCAGGGGACGCACTTTAAAAAAGAAATCCTGCAACAAAAACAAATCACATTGCTTTCTGCTTATAGCAACTTAGAACCGCTTCTATCTTTGTATGCATCTGTATTTTATTAGGATATTAAGTATTTTGCATATTTTGTCACAACAAAATTAAAATATAAAATTTTAGTTTGCGAGAATAAAGAGTGAGATCTCCAGGCGAAAATGTTTAGCTAATTACGCTTGGATTTAAAAGACAATTTAATACACGCCCATGTTCAGCCGCTTTTACCATAAAACAACAGTTACTGTTGTTAGTTATTTTGTACTTATAACTTTAAGTATGAATTTCTATGGTTTTTTTTGCATATCCATCATACTTAAATTATGATTTATGCTGTGCATATTTAATATGATTTATTCCTGTGTAATTTATATACAAATGTTACGGTTTTGATACAATATGATTTTTGGTGAACAATTCTGTTATGATTTTAATGGTTTATGGTATCAAAGAACAAAAAACTGCTATTTATATGTAAAAATAAATCTAAAGAAACAATTTATCATTAATTTTATACACTGCTGCTGGAATAACAAGTAATTGGAAACATATTAAGGGGAAACACATTTCATTGTCCCTTTAACAGTGTTTATACCTCATCTTATATTATTATGGGACTTTTTCTTGACCATTTGTTGCATATCTTACTCCTCTGCCCTTCACTTAGCCATGCAAAACTACTTCTCTTTTCTCATATCTTCTCACTCCTCAAACCCTAAACGTCCCTTCTCCATTTTCAGCACTCTCCTCTATCCACCTGCACCACCCCCTTCATCTGCCTTTAGTGCTCAAGACTTGGCAGACTACTTTTTCAACAAAACACTTACCATCCGAAGTAACATCCCACCACAAGACTGCAACCTTCCATCTCCACCCCCGGTAACCCCCTCCACCACTCTCAGTACCTTCCCCCCAACCACTGAGAATGAAGTGAGTTCTCTAATATCTTCCTTACACCTCACTACCTGCCCACCTGACCCTATCCCTTCATATCTAATACCTTCTCTGTCTTCTATCCTCACCCCAGCTCTTACTCACATATTCAACCGATCCCTTATTACTGGTTCATTTCCATCATCCTTCAAACATGCAAAGGACACCCCCATCCTCAAAAAAACCTCCCTCGACCCCAACTCTCCTGCAAACTACCGCTCCATATCACTGCTTCCATTAGCTTCATAAGTCCTGGAAAAACTAGTTTTCAATCGCCTAACCCACTTCCTATCCTCCAACTCATTGCTTGACCCCCTGCAATCTTGCTTCCGTCCCCAACACTCAACTGAGACTGCCCTCACCAAGGTTACTAACGATCTTCTCTCTGCTAAAAACAATGGCCACTATTCTATACTTATATTACTTGTCCTGTCTGCTGCCTTTGACACTGTTGACCATCCCCTCCTCCTACAGACTCTCCGCTCCCTTGGCTTCTGTGACATTGCCCTCTCCTGGATCCACTCTTATCTCTCTAATAGGTCCTTTTCTGTCTCATTTGCTGGCGACTCCTCCTCTCCATTGCCTCTGTCTGTTGGAGTACCTCAAGGCTCTGTTCTAGGCCCTCTACTCTTCTCTATATATACTTCCTCACAGGGTAAACTTATCAGCAGCTATAGCTTCAACTATCACCTCTATGCTGATGATACTCAGATCTACCTATCCACCCCTGCACTCTCTCCTTCTGTTCTCACCAGCTAAAAATTAACATGTCCAAGACTGAGCTTCTTCTAATCCCCTAGTCTAATTCTACTCCAGTTTCTAACTTTATTATCACTGTTGGTGACACCACTATCTCCCCATCACCCCAAGTCCGCTGCCTAGGAGTTACACTTGACTCCAATCTGTCCAACATACCACACGTCCAATCGCTCTCTTCATCCTGTAGCAACCACCTACGCAATATCTCCAAAATTCGTCCTTTTCTGAGTGCTGAAACTACTAAACAGCTAATCCATTCCCTAGTAATTTCCCGGCTTGACTACTGTAACAACCTACTAACTGTCCTTCCTCTCTCCTGCCTCTCCCCCTTCAATCCATCCTAAATGCCTCTGCTAGGCTAATCCACTTCTCCCGACACTCTGTATCTGCTGCATCCCTCTGTGAGTCCCTTCACTTGCTCCCCACTGTGTCCTCACTCATCAACAAATATACTCCAGCTTGTCCCCTAAGATCCGACAATGATCTACTCCTTGCCTCTTCTACCATCATCTCCTCCCATGCTAGACTACAGGACTTCTCTTGAGCGGCACCAACCTTCTGGAACGCACTTCCTCAAGCTGTCCTACTTTCCCCCAACCTCTGCTCCTTTAAATGCTCCCTAAAGACCTTCTTGTTCAGGGAAGCCTATCACCAATGGAGCATGAAAGGATGTGAGAAGCACTCGAGTAGAAGCAAGTAAAACAATTTATTGGACAGATCCAGAATACAGGTACATAACGCAAAGTAGGGAGTGAATACCCCCGGGTAAAAAAAGCAGAGCAAAGTGGAAAAAAGGGTGAGTGCTAGAGCACTAGAACAAACGGCTTACGCGTTTCGGCCTAAGCCTTACTCATAGCCATATGTAAGGTATGTGCATAACCGTGACTGGAGAACTGTGTTACACTTTTCACATTTGCTGTGTAGTTTGCCAGTATTTAGTTTTGTAACTGGAAGGTCTGTTTTCTAAACCCACTGCCTGATAGGGGGATTGAGGTATCCTCACTGTCGCTTGACACTAACATCCGTTCACCAGGGGTTGTGGCAGTCTACACTGGATTTACATTTGAGTCGTCTTCACTGTTTTTGTTAGTGTTAGTCATCATATGAAAACCTGTCACCTCCTACTGGACTGATTTTTCACCCACCACGTTTCTTTCCTCAAATCCTGATATTGAAGCCTATCACCAAATCAGTAAATAATGAATTCCACTTGCCTAATAGTTGCCCTCATCTAACTCCACACTAACATTCCCACCTTTGCAGTCCCCACCTCCTGTTTCTCACCCTCCTACTCATTTAGATTGTAAATTCCCACGGGAACAGGGCTCCCAATTCCCCTTGTATTTGTTTGTTAAATGTTGTCTGGTGTCTCATATTGTACTGTCCTTTTATCTTTGTTACCCATGGACAGCGCTGCAGAATCTGTTGGCGCTTTATAAAGAAGAATAATAATATCAATGAAATTAAAATCAAAGGGACATGGAACCCAAAATTAAATTTTATGATTTAAACTAAGTGTACAATTTTAAACAAATGTTCCATTTCACTTCTGTTTTCAAATGGGCCTTTATCTCTTTGTATCCTTTGATAAAACTCATTTGTTTTCCATTAAAGAGAAACTAAATTCAAAATTAAACTTCATGATTCAGAGAGAGCACACAATATTAACAACTTTCCAATTAAATTCCATTATCAAAATGTGCACTATCTTTTTATATGCACGCTTTCCTGAGCACCAGCTTCTACTGAGCATGTGCAAGAATTCCCAGAATATACCCGTACTATACGTGTATGCCTTTTGTGATTGGCTTGTGGCTGTCACATGATGAAGGGGGAAGGACAATTGAGCTAACTTTGAAATTTGTCTTTTTTTTAAATTTATTTGTTGATTATGCAATTCTACTGTATTTAATGTTTAAAGCATTTCTAGATAGGCTCTGGAGCATATATAATAATAATAATAACTAGCATTTATATAGCGCCTTTCTTTCTTTCTTTTTCAGCGCTCGCTCTCGGAATTAACCAAATCGGCAGCTGAATAGTAATAGTTGTTACTATATCTACTATTTGTAAAACATTGTTGTAAACACTGCTGCCATATACTAACTTTTAACAAAGGAGTAGAATTAAAATCTTTATTAATTGTACACTCTAAAATTGTGATAGTTTAATGCTGACTTTCATGTCCACTTAAATTGTTGTTCTGTTTGAGTTAGTTGGAGATTTCCATAATATAAAAACCTCACTTATTAATAACCAGAGCTGTGGGTAATGAAGTGGAATGTTTACTATAAGTCTTTCGCATTAGCAAACTTTGGAACTTAACCACACCCTTTATGATTAATAGGTTTTAGTTTTAGTTTCAGTGACATAAATACCTTGAATTATCTGACCTTATGTGTTTCGATTATCAGTTTAACACCTTCACTACCAGGACTTTCAGAGGAAAAACTTGCCCAAAATACCGGAGAATTTTTAGCATTTTTGCTATCAGTCCATTTAAACAGAAATAGAGCATTGTTTGTTTTTGTTTTTTTGTTTTTTAGTTACTTGTCAAAACTATATATATATTTTTAAGTAGACAACCCAAGGTATTGATCTAGGCCCATTTTGTTATATTTTATCCCACCATTTAATCGGCAAATGCAATTAAATAAACAAAAATGTTAATTTTTTTCACAAACTTTGGGTTTGTCACTGAAATTATTTACCTACTGCTTGTGCATTCATGGCACAAATGGTTGTAAAAGCTTTTCTGGGATGGATCCCCTTTTTTCAGAAATAGCAGACATATATGGCTTTGTCATTGCTTTTTGGTAATTAGAAGGCCGCTAATTGCAGCTGTGCACCACACTTCCATTATTCCTGGCAGTAAATGGGATTAATTAGGAAACTGGTAAGGTTAATTTTAGCTTTAGTGTATAGATTACCCTCCGTCCTGACACTTACCACCCCCTGATCCCTCCCAAACAGCTCCCCCACCCCCCCACACACACACACACACACTGGTCAACCCCATTTGAAGTACTGGCAGAAAGTCTGCCAATATAAAAATGTAAGGCTTTTTTTATCAATTTATTTTTCTGCAGGGTAGGATACCCCCTTACCCTCCAACCTCCCTGATCCTTCCAAAACAGCTCTCTAACCCTCCCCCCTCTAAATATTGTCTGACATTAGCAGCTGCCTGCCATTACCTATAAAACTATTTTATTTTATGTAATTTTTTTTATTTGAAAAAACAAAATTTCTGTTGTGCCACACTTCGCTAGTTAGGGACCTCCACCCCACCTTTTTTCTGTAGTGTAGCGCCCCTTCCCTCCCTATATTTTTTATTTTCTGCAGTGTAGGGCCCTCCTTCCTCCCTCCCCCCTCCACTGCAGGGCCACCTGCCTCTCGGACAGACAGTGTCACTGTGTGTAACGATCTGGCATCTGCCCTCATATGGAACTGGAGCACCGATTGTCCGGTTCCATATGCAGACAGATGCCTAGAGCTCAGGAACTCCAGCTGTAACTTAACAGCCAAGACTGCTGGAGCTTCCTTAAGCTCCAACGTATATATACGTTGTGCGGTACGATAGCCAAAGTACCACACAACATATATATATGTCTATTTGGGTGAAGGGGTTAAATGGACATTATACACACATGTTAAATCACTTAAAATTGACACAGCATATGTGTAAAAAGCTCACTATGAAATATCACATGAATATCTCTGTGCAAAAAAAAGGTAGATATTTTAGCTCGAAATTTAATGAGTAGCCCTATCTCATTGTAAAGAGACTTTAAGCAGCCAATCAGGCTGCTTGTCCTGGGACTTGCAAGACAGTGTGCATCTGGTATGTGCAGGCACAGTCACTTATTTCCCTTCTCAGTATAAGGAAGATTACTATGAAATTGGAAAGATTATAGTGAAATCTCATTAGATTTCAGTAAAACAAAATGTGAACTGATGATGCTGATTGGCTGTTTGTTTGTTTACCATGCAAATGACAGTAAAAAAAAAGTGCAGCTAAAAGAAGCACTTCCTCTGGTGAGCTGAGGAGATTTTTGAGATCAAATATTTTCCTTTTAAATTAAACAAAAGTAAATTAAGTAAACTGAAAGGTCTTTTAAAATGGCCCTTAAATATTGTTTTTCAAACTCTGTGTAGGCCAGACCCAGAAATTCCATGAGTCACAATCATCAGAATGAAAAATAATTTGTAGAGAAACATTTTGAGAGGAACAACAGTCCATATCAAATAAGTCAAATAAGCAATATTATAGTCCTAATATATTGGGACTGTTGGGACACAGTGGAGAAACCAGCCTGAGGATAGCAATAAATTAATAAATTACTCACTGACTCACCCTCTGTAGGTAATGTAGCTCCGGGGACTGTGGTACATTACCGCTCCTACCCCTAAGGCTCAATGTCCATGTTGAATGGATGAATACCCGCCTGATGGGGCAGCGATACCAGAGACCAGCCGGGGACTGCAGTACGTTAGAGCTCCTACCCCTTTTTTGCCAGTCAATCTACAGCCGCTATTAGCATGCCACACAGGTTCCTCTCCTACAGGCGCTTGCCATTCACTGGGGATGCAGTCAGTGTGCGTTTACAACTTACGGTTGCATCATGGATGTGCCACCTCAGGCGGACCAATACCCGAATCGGTATGACCGGTGCTGAATTCTTTCCCACCAATGCTTGAATGGATATAGCCAATGCTGGATTCCCTCTCACCGCTCCACTCAATTTTCTTCGGATGTCCCTGGAAACCTCGGACCAGAGGCTTGTAGGCTTCAAAGATGAACTAGGGAGCTCCCTCACTCCCCAAATGAATGATAAAAAGAGTTCATGGAGACATCACAACCACATATCAGCAGATTGCCGTAATCATAGACCATGATGCATCACATATGCCATGCACTATTTAAAAGGTTAATACACATATCATTGATTCAAAAAACACCCCCCCCCCCGATACAAGTGGTTAGAACAACTTTAACCCTTTCAGTATATCTAACCAGAGTTAGAAACAATTGATGTCAATAAATACCAAATATAGTGAAGAACATAGAAGAGATTGCTAATTTTCACAACACACATCAGTGGGTATTTGAATTATGTTACTTATTTAACACATAACTACTTATGCACAAAGTAGCTTTGTTAATTATGATATAATTGATCTCTTAAAAAGCTAGTACAAAAATATACTACAAAAATATATCTATGTATAAAGTTAGCCTGATGACAAGAAACATGATATAATACAAAATGTGTTATATATAATATATATCTCAACCTAAGGTACAGTATGACGTCTCATCTGTCAGTTGTCTCAATGCTTCGTCTATGTATGTTTGTCTGTCCATCACTGCTGCCTTTGTCCCCTTGCTTAATCACGATGGACCGATTATTTTGAAGAGACTATGGGGCATATGTATCAAGCTTGTTGACCGCTGCAGTAATGAAGCAGCGGTCAAAAAGACCGCTGCTCCATAACCTGTAGGCCTGCTCTGAGCAGGCGGACTGACATCGCCGGAAATCAACTCAATCGAGTACGATCGGGTTGATTGACATCCCCCTGCTGGCGGCTGATTGGCTGCAGGGGGCGGCGTTGCACCAGCAGCTCTTGTGAGCTGCTGGTGCAATGCTGAATAGGCGAGCGTATTGCTCGCCGTATTCAGCGAGGTCTGGCGGACCTAATCCCCAGTGTCGGATCAGGTCCGCCAGACCTTGATACATATGCCCCTATATAGCCTCCCTTTCTTTTTTTGACAAATTTGAGCGATTAGCAGCAGTAGTGGTGTTTAGACAATAAAGATCCTCCAATACCCTTTTGTGGAAAGTTTTCAACGCTTTACCTCTTCATTGTATAGGGTAAAATCAGGATTTATTCTTAAAACAAGAAGCTATTGCTTCCCTATCTGAGGTGTTATGCTCTTGTTCAGATTCCAAACTTTGAAGGGTAACAACTCCACAAATATCAGGAAATGAAAATAGGAAATTGGATTCCACACTATCCCCAGGGGGAGTCTGGTATCTACATTCTGTCCCCTCGACTCTGAAGTGTCTATGTAATGTCAGGTTTCTGACAAATTTTTTAATGTCTAAGATGGTCTAGAATAGGTTAAATTTTTGTGATGGACAAAACCCCAAACCAAGATTTAGGACTTTGGACTCATGTTCGGCTAAAGTGTAAGAGAAAATATTAATGATTAATTACTCCTTTGTGATTTCTCTTAGAGAGTATCTGTTTGTGTGTGCCCCCCCCCCCCCCATGTCTGCTGGATGTTCTATACCCACTCCTTTGTTTTTCATGGCTGACAAAAAAACCTGAGAGCATTATGCATTTACACTAGATATATGGGCCTATTTACTATGGTGCGAGCGGACATGATCCAATATAGCGGATCATGTACGCTGCACATCGATAAATGCTGACAGCATACACTGTCAGCATTTATCATTGCACCAGCAGTTCTTGTGAACTACTGGTGCAATGCCGCCCCCTGCAGATTCTGCTAGCAGGGGTGTCAATCAACCCGATCGAGCAGGCGGACAAGTTATGGAGCAGCGGTCTTCAAGGGGCCTCAAGCTCCATACGGAGCTTGATAAATATACCCCATAGTCTGATTTTCCCCAGTCGCACCTGATGGTAAATGACTATTCCCATTAGGCAGCTTCTTAGTATTAGTTTTAGGTATGGCCCCCAACTGGGTATTCCTAATGTTTTTAGGAGCTAGTGGTCTATCACTGGAAGTAACAATAGCTTGTTCATTGGTGGTTATCTTATTAAGAGGGACAGGATTCACGTGAGTAACCTCAGTTTAGAATTAGAGCCATCGACATAGGAGGTAGAGAAATTGTAGAGAGAATCATCATCTGTGGTTTAATTGTCTTGATTTGAGAGGGTAACCCTTCTCCTTCCTCTCCTATTTCTCCTCCTCCTGCCACGATTGCTTCCCTGACTAAATGACTGAACCTCAGTCTCCCCCTGATTTTCTACACCTGTCTATAAAGGTCTATGTCTATGAGGCTTCTGCCAGATAAATACTTGTTCAGTGGAATAATCTTTCTGATAAATGAGGAATTTCACATGTTTTGTCTGAATGATTTCTTTTTTATGTGTTTCTATCACACGCTGAAACATTTTATTAAACTAATCATAATCCTTACTTGTCTGATGTTTGTTCAATTCGCTTTGTAATTATATAATATCATTCATCACTACCTGATCAGATTTATATTTGATTAACATTAACATCAATCTAATGGAACATTCCAATAGGATACTGTTCCATTCCTTAACAAAATCAACATCATTAATTTCAAATGTAGGGAATTTTTTCACCCTCAAACCCCTAGGAATCATGTTGAGACTAACATATTTATTCATGATCCATGTAATTTAAGTCTCAGTTCTTTAACTCTTAGCAACTCCATGTTAAAAAAGAGATGACTTAGTTGGTTTTTATATGAGGATGAATTGTTGAAAGATACTATTAGTGATGGTTGCAGATTTGTTTATGCAAGGAATCTAACTATTGGTAATATTGTATCCCCTAGTACATTAAGGAGTGAGAGTAATGAGAGATCATGGTTAACCCACAATGGTACCTACAGGTGTGTTAAAATTTGTTAGGCATGTAAACATCTGAGTACGGGCCCAAGTTTTTCTTCATATGTTACAGGACAGACCTTTAATACCAAAGGGTGCATAAACTGCTCATACAAATTTGTGATTTACCTCATTCAGTGCACACAACATTTGAAACAGTACGTGGGTATGACCACCCATGATGTTCGTACTAGAATTTGTGAGCACTTGGGGTACATCATGAACAATAAAAGATGTTCAGAACTCGTTAGAAATTTCCTTGATATACAGTACACAAGGGCACCTTTAAGTGGAAGGCCATTGAGGTTATTAGAAGCCATATGCGAGGTGGTGACATGTGGAATATACTGGCGAGACAAGAAGTCTTTTGGATTCACAAGTTATATACTCTAGAACCAAATGGTTTTAATGGTGAGAACGATATAATCAATTTTTGGGAATGATTCATATTTATTGCACTGTGTATTTACCATATGTTGAGATATATATTACATATACCACATTTTGTATTATATCATGTTTCTTGTCATCAGGCTAACTTTATGCATATATATTTTTGTACTATACTTTTGTACTAGCTATTTAAGAGATCAATTATATAATTATTAACAAAGCTACTTTGTGCACAAGTAGTTATGTGTTAAATAAGTAACATAATTCAAATACCCATTGATGTGTGTTGTGAAAATTAGCAATCTCTTCTATGTTCTTCACTATATTTGGTATTTATTGACATCAATTGTTTCTAACTGTCAGGTTAGGTAAGGTCCGGAATAAGACCCAAATGCTAGAGTGAACTCAAATAACACTCTAGCACACTGAGTATAACCCAGGACGTGACCCCACGACAACTTCTATAAAACAAGGTACTCACACAGAGGGTCAAGTGGTTCTTGAGGTACAGGATAGTAGTACTAGGACACTTGATAGAATGAGGTGTGGGATCAAAGATAGGTGAAGTCAGTTCAGCAGAGTTTGGCAACTTGTAATCAGGCAGTTTGGGGTTAAACAATAGCGTAGTCAGTTCAGCAGAGTCTGGCAACTTGTAATCAGGCAGTTTAGGGTTAAGCAATAGAGTAGTTGGTTCAGCAGAGTTTGGCAACTTTTAATCAGGCAGTTCAGTGTTAAACAACAGAGTAGCGGGTTCAGCAGAGTTTGGCAACTTGTAATCAGACAGTTCGGGGTTAAACAATAGCCTAGTCAGTTCAGCAGAGTTTGGCAACTTGTAATCAGGTAGTTTAGGGTTAAACAATAGAGTAGTTAGTTCAGCAGAGATTGGCAACTTGTAATCAGGCAGTTTAGGGTTAAATAATAGAGTAGTCAGTCCAGCAGAGATTGGCAACTTGTAATCAGGCAGTTTAGGGTTAAACAATAGAGTAGTCAGTTCAGCAGAGATTGGCAACTTGTAATCAGGCAGTTTTAGGGTTAAACAACAGAGTAGTCAGTTCAGCAGAGTTTGGCAACTTGTAATCAGACAGATTAGGGTTAAACAATACCGTAGTCAGTGAAGCAGAGGTTGGCAACTTGAAATCAGGCAGTTCAGGGTTAAATCCGGTAACAGAGAGATGAGAGTCCTCACGGCAGCCACAGAAGAAAAACAAACGGGCACCAGGAGATCAGGCCACTGGAATAAGAAGCCCGTCTGACATCAACAAAGGAGGACGGCTCAGAATGTGCACAGCGTTGCTAAGCAACGTAACGCACAGGACAGAGTAGCCGGAAGAACCGGAAGAAGAGGAGCGATCGTGACAATGCCCCCTCCTCAAGGACCCCTCCGGGGGATCCTACCAGGCTTGGCAGGATGTTTCACATGAAAGGACTTGATGAGAGCAGGAGCATGGATCTGAGAGGCAGGTTCCAAGGATCGTTCAGTAATGGGATATCCCTTCCAATGAACCAGGTAGTATAACCGGCTGCCCCGATACTTGGAGTCCAGGATCTGACTGACCTCAAATTCGGAAGTACCGTCCACAAGGAGTGGTGGAGGAGGTTTGAGTTTGATGGAGAAACGTTTTTTCAGTACCGGCTTGAGAAGAGATACATGAAATACTGGATGTATCTTAAGGGTCTTGGGTAAGGCCAGTCGATAAGCTGAAGAACAAACCATGGAAATTACTCGAAAAGGGCCAATGAATCTGGGACCCAATTTAGTACAAGGTTGTTTTAGTGGAATAAATTTGGTGGACAGCCACACTTTGTCACCGGTGCGGTGTGAAACCGCTCTACAGCGTTTGCGATCAGCAAACTTCTTGAATCTTCTGGAGGTAGAGAGTAGAATCTGACGGATACAATGCCAATGTTTACAGAGGCCTTTCACAGTGCGATCAGCTCCAGGAACTTCGGTAGCGCTAGGAGTCATAGGAAAAGTTCTGGGTTCAAACCCATAGGCTGCTTTGAAAGGAGAAGTCCGCAAAGAAGAATTTAAGCGGGAACTGTGGGCTAATTCTGCAATAGGAAGAAGCTGGGACCAGTTGGAGTGTTGATGGTTTACATAGTGCCTGAGGAAGGATTCCAGGGATTGATTCACACGTTCGGTTTGTCCATTGCATTGGACTGAGGATGATGTGCCGTTGAAAGAGAGATGTTAATACCGTACTGTTTGCAAAGAGACCTCCAAAACCTGGAGAGAATTTGGACACCCCGATCCGAGACTATGTCCAAAGGAAATCCATGTAATCTGGTGATATGAAGAATGAAAAGATCAGAGAGTCTCCGAACAGAAGACAGACCTGGTAGAGGAATAAAATGAGCTGCCTTAGAGAACCTGTCTACCACTACCCATATGGTCTTGTTTCCAGCGGAAACAGGAAGATCAGTGATAAAGTCCATGGATATGTGGGACCAAGGATAATGTGGCACAGGAAGAGGTTGTAATAGGCAATGTACAAATTGGAAGCTCACCAAAATGCCAAAATGAATTCTTTATTCCATGAAAAGGCAGGATCAAGCTTCCAATTTGTACATTGCCAGTGACTGTTTGATCCTGCCTTTTCATGGAATAAAGAATTAATTTTGGCATTTTGGTGAGTTCCAATTTGTACATTGCCTATTTAACTATTGGAGTTTGGTAGTAACTCCTTGGGGCCAGAGGTTGTAATAGGCCCATCTGTAGTCGAGAAGAGTGTTTATTGGGGGCACAAGAGCTACAAGCGGCAATGTAATCCTTTACGTCTTTCCTCATAGAGGGCCACCAAACATGTTGTTTGAGTCTCCACTGGGTATTGTTTATTCCAGGATGACCTGCCAGTAGACTGTCATGAGCCCATCTTAGAAGTTTCCGACGGAATTTATGTGGTACATACAGAATTCCCGGAGGAAGTTTGTAGGAAGACGGTACTTGGTCTTGAGCTGAACAAAGTGCCTGCATAGGGAAAGATGATACTTGTGCCAGAACACTGACTGGACGTAGTATAGGATCAGTATCCGGTAGAGTATTATCGGTTGATTAGTACTGCCTGGACAGAGCATCTGCTTTAGAGTTCTTGGTACCCGGAACATAGGAAAGTATGAAATTAAATCTAGAAAAGAACAAAGCCCACCAAGCTTGACGAGGGTTGAGGCGTTTAGCCGTATGGAGGTACAGGAGATTCTTGTGGTCGGTTAAGATTAGAAATGGTTGACTAGTACCCTCAAGCCAATGTTTCCACTCATCTAAGGCCAGTTTTATGGCCAGTAACTCCTTGTTACCTACGTCATAATTTAATTCAGCTGGATTGAATTTCTTAGAAAAGAACCCCACAGGATGTATCTTGCTGGTGGTAGGGTTACGTTGGGAGAGTATTTCTCCAGCAGCAATAGAAGAGGCATCCACCTCAAGGATGAATTGGAGCTCAGTAATGGGATATCTTAGGATAGATGCTGACGAGAATGCAGATTTCAAAATTTCAAAAGCCTGAATTGCAGTACTAGGCCAATCTCTGCAGTTTTGTCCCCTCTTGGTAAGGGAAGTGAGAGGAGAAGTGATATTGGCAAAGTCTCGCATAAACTTCCGATAATAGTTGGCAAAGCCAAGAAACCTCTGTAGGGATTTGAGGGTGGTAGGTCTGGGCCAGTCTTTGATTGCCGATAATTTATCAGGATCCATGTCAAATCCAGATTTAGAGATTATATAACCCAAGAAGGGAATAGTATTTTGGTGGAAAGAGCATTTCTCCAGTTTGGCGAAGAGAGAGTTTTCACGTAACCTCTGGAGTACTAATCTTACATGATGGAAATGTTCTTGTAGGTCTTTGGAGTAAATCAGTATGTCGTCAAGATATATGATGACGAAGTGATTTAAGTAGTCTCTGAAGATCTCATTAACAAAGTGTTGGAACACAGCTGGTGCATTGCACAATCCAAACAGCATAATGAGATATTCATAGTGGCCGAATCTGGTGTTAAATGCAGTCTTCCATTCGTCCCCCTTACGAATTCTATCCAAATTATAGGCCCCTCGAAGGTCCAACTTGGAGAAGAGAGAAGCTCCTTGAAGGCGGTCGAATAGCTCAGGGATGAGTGGAAGGGGATAACTGTTTTTCACAGTGATTTGGTTCAAAGCCCGATAGGCGATGCAGGGTCGAAGACCTCCATCCTTTTTGCCAATGAAGAAAAAGCCTGCTCCTACTGGTGAAGATGAAGGACAAATAAACCCTCTGGCTAAGTTATCCTTAATGTATTCTTCCAGAGATATATTCTCCTGACGAGAAAGGGGATAGGTTTACCTCTGGGTAGAGGAGCTCCAGGTAATAGATCAATAGGACAGTCAAATGTCCGATGAGGTGGTAATGTTTCAGCCTCTTTCTTCTTTCTTAGAAAAAACATCATCAAAACAACAAAAATCATGATACTGCTTTGGCAATGAATCCGGGATGTCAACAAAAGCCAAGACAGAACTGGAAGATTTGGAGGGACTGTGTAGACACTGTTTGAAACAAGTAGGTCCCCAAGCTATGAGTTCCCCTTTGGACCAGGAAAAAACAGGATCATGTAGCTGCAACCATGGAAGTCCTAAAATCAAAGGAAATTGTGGAGAAGTGATGACGTCAAAACTGATGTTTTCAGAGTGGAGAATTCCGACGGACATGTGAAGGGGTATTGTGGAATATTGAATATATCCAGAGCCCAGAGGTTGACCACTGACCATGGTAACCTTAATTAATTGATTCTTGGTGAGAAGAGGAATCCGAAGAGAGTCGACATATCTTGAATCCATAAACATTCCTGCAGCTCCTGAGTCTATGAGGGCTTGGGTCTGGATCTTGGTATTTCCAACAGTAAGAGTAACAGGAACAAAAAGCTTGGGATTGAGGGAAGTCAACGGGTACTGGCTTAACTCTGTCCCTCGATCAGTAGTTAAGCCTTGGCTTTTACTGGCCTGGTAGGACATTCTCTCAACAAATGACCTTTAGTACCACAGTAAAGACACAGTCCTAAAGTACGCCTTCTAAGGCATTCTGCTTCAGACAACCTGATTGCTCCAACTTCCATGGGTTCTACGGCCTCAGAAGAATTAGAGTTGGTGACCAGGAGAACGAGACTGAGGACGAAATGTAGATCTAGGATATGGTCGTCTATTCCGGTCTCTTTCATGCTGTCGCTCAGAGTACCGGTTGTCAAGTTTAATACATAAGTTGATAAGGTCTTCTAAGGATTCTGGTAGATCACGAAATACTCGCTCATTTTTTAACCGGTTGCAAAGACCTTTGCGAAAAGCTGCACGTAGTGCCCCATGGCTCCATGTTGTTTCTGCAGCTAAAGTCCAGAATTCTATAGCGTATTGAGCTACGGAAAGGGAGCCCTGTCTTAGGTCCAACAACCCAGCTCGGCTGCGGCAGACCTACCGGGTTTATCAAAAACTGAAGAAAAAGCGGATACAAAGGGGTCCACATCATGAAGCAAGGGGTCATTCTTTTCCAGGAAAGGTGATACCCAAGCCAAAGCCTTACCCTTCATGAGGGAAATCAAAAAAGTAATCTTTGTAGAAGAATTGAAGAATACTTGAGGATTATTTCTGAAGTGTAAGCGACAATGGTTAAGGAATCCACGGCAGTTCTCAGGATTGCCGTCATACTTATCAGGCAGTGGGATTCTAGGAGACAGATGTCCCACAGGATGTGGCGGATTATAGACAGCAGTAGAACTGGCCGTGGCAGCGGCAGGGGTAGAGGTAGTCTGAGGAGGAGCGGAGAGGTTATGCAACAGAGCAGTAATCTGGTCCAGTTTAGACTCTAGAGACTGCAGGTGTGCAGCATGTGTTCCAAGGAGTTGTCCTTGGAGGGTCACGGCCCTGGATAACTCAGTGGGGTCCATATTTATGGCCCGTTAAGTCAGGTTAGGTAAGGTCCGGAATCAGACCCAAATGCTAGAGTGAACTCAAATAACACTCTAGCACACTGAGTATAACCCAGGACGTGACCCCACGACAACTTCTATAAAACAAGGTACTCACACAGAGGGTCAAGTGGTTCTTGAGGTACAGGATAGTAGTACTAGGACACTTGATAGAAGGAGGTGTGGGATCAAGGATAGGTGAAGTCAGTTCAGCAGACTTTGGCAACTTGTAATCAGGCAGTCGGGGTTAAACAATAGCGTAGTCAGTTCAGCCGAGTTTGGCAACTTGTAATCAGGCAGTTTAGGGTTAAACAATAGAGTAGTTGGTTCAGCAGAGTTTGGCAACTTGTAATCAGGCAGTTCAGGGTTAAACAACAGAGTAGCGGGTTCAGCAGAGTTTGGCAACTTGTAATCAGGAAGTTCAGGGTTAAACAATAGCGTAGTCAGTTCAGCAGAGTTTGGCAACTTGTAATCAGGCAGTTCAGGGTTAAACAATAGCGTAGTCAGTTCAGCAGAGTTTGGCAACTTGTAATCAGGTAGTTTAGGGTTAAACAATAGAGTAGTTAGTTCAGCAGAGATTGGCAACTTGTAATCAAGCAGTTTAGGGTTAAATAATAGAGTAGTCAGTCCAGCAGAGATTGGCAACTTGTAATCAGGGAGTTTAGGGTTAAACAATAGAGAAGTCAGTTCAGCAGAAATTGGCAACTTGTAATCAGGCAGTTCAGGGTTAAACAATAGAGTAGTCAGTTCAGCAGAGGTTGGCAACTTGTAATCAGGCAGATTAGGGTTAAACAATACCGTAGTAAGTGAAGCAGAGGTTGGCAACTTGAAATCAGGCAGTTCAGGGTTAAATCCGGTAACAGAGAGATGAGAGTACTCACGGCAGCCACAGAAGAAAAACAAACGGGCACCAGGAGATCAGGCCGCCGGAATAAGAAGCCCGTCTAACGTCAACAAAGGAGGACGGTTCAGAATGTGCACAGCGTTGCTAAGCAACGTAACACACAGGACAGAGTAGCCGGAAGAACCGGAAGAACCGGAAGAAGAGGAGCGATCATGACACTAACTCTGTTTAGATATACTAAAAAGGGTTAAAGTTGTTCTAACCACTTGTATCAGGAGGGGGAGTGTTCATCTTTGAACCAATGATAATTGTATTAACCTTTCAAATAGTGCATGGCATCTGTGATGCATCATGGTCTATGATTACGGCAATATGTAGCCGAAACACGTAAGACTGCATTTTTCTTCTGATATGTGGTTGTGATGTCTCCATGACCTCTTTTTAATTGCTTTAAATAAAGACTTTGTTTTATTTTACAGCTTCATGTCTGGAACCTTTTTTCTTTACACCACACTGTCTGCCAGTACCTAGTTTTTAAATATTTATTTTTATTTTATTTATTTATTAATATTTTTTTCTGTTGTGTAATCCACCTTCCCCTTCCCCGCGATCATTATGTAGGCCCCCATCCTGATTTCCCACTTGTTTTCTGTAGTGTAGGATTCTGCATCTCCCTCCCCAATCCCACACTGGGCCACCAATCTGTTTTCCCTCCCACAGCACCAATGGATGATCATTACAGACAGTGACACAGACTGATCGTGCTACATTACCATATGAAGACAGATGGGGTATGGACGTAGATCTATCGTATGCTATATACCGCATTAAGTAGCTCTACGTCCATTTGTTAAATTTTATTAATAAAAATAAATAATTATTATAGAGGTTCTTAAGCATTATAATAAATCATTATAATATTTTAAGGGACATGATACCCAAATGTCGAGGCACATGCAATTGATGTAGCCAATAGGATTTCAGTAGCTCTCATCCTATTGGCTGATTTGAATTTGAAGAATCAAATCAGCCAATAAGAATGCAAGGTACGCCATATTTAAAAGCGTAACTTGCATTCAATATTCAGTGTACAGCGGTGATCGTACGAAGAGGATCCTCCACGCTCCTTGGCTCCGCGGTCGCCGGTCTTCAGTTCCGCGGTCCTAGATGAAGATAGAAGAGGTCGCCGCTTGGAAGAAGACTTCACCGCCGGACTTCTGGAACCGTGAGTACCTATCTGGAGGTTCAACTTAGGCTTTTTTTTTTAATTTTTGTGGTCTTTTTATTTTTTAGATTAGGTATTTAATGGGCAGTAAAAGAGCTGAATGCCCTTTTAAAGGCAATGCCTTTTTTAAAGGCATGGCCCAAATGGGGGGTTTGGTGGGTGGGTTTTTCTATTAGGGGTATTTTTTAAAGGTAAAAGAGCTGTTTAACTTAGGGCAATTCCCTGCAAAAGGCCCTTTTAATGGCTATTGGTAGTTTAGTATTATATCAGGGGATGTTTTTATTTTGTGGGGATTAGGATTAAAAAATATATTTTTTATAATTTGGTTTATTATTTTATGTAATGTTAGACTTTTTTATTTTGTTAATAATTTTAGATTAATTTCAACTTAGTTTTTTTTATTTTAATTGTAATTTAGGATTTATTATTTTAATTGTAATTTAGAATTATTTTAATTTATGTAATGGGGTGGGGAGATACCTTCCTAACTTGTCATCAGTACCCTCACCTCTTACCGCTTTAACCCCTTAAGGACCGGGCATTTCAGAATAAAACTTCCCCAAAAGACCAGAGCATTTTTGCCATCACTACATTTAAACAGAAATAGAGCCTTGTTTTTTTATTGAAAGGTTTTGAAGTGAACAGCACATAGATCTACATATAATATGTTACATGCTTGCTACAAGTTGAGAACAATTAATAAGAAAAAGTGCAGTAATATACAGTACATCCATCCCTCGCGAGACATATTGCAAGAGGTAAAAGTTTGTATATGCTGTAGACACAACAAGAAAACTAACGCCTAGATTTAGAGTTTTGCGGCCGAAGGGGTGCGTTAGCTACGCGTCTTTTTTTTCTAGAGCTGCTTCTAAACAACGCTGGTATTTAGAGTTCTCTGAAGGGCTGCGTTAGGCTCCAAAAAGGGAGAGTAAAGGCATATTTACTGCCACTTCAACTCTCAATACCAGCGTTGCTTACCGTAGCGGCTAGCTGGAAAAACGTGCTCGTGCACGATTCCCCCATAGGAAACAATGGGGCAGTTTAGGCTGAAAAAAAAACCTAACAGCTGCAAAAAAGCAGCGTTAAGCTCCTAACGCAGCCCCATTGTTTCCTGTGGGGAAACAGTTTATAAGTCTGCACCTAACACCCTAACATGAACCCCGAGTCTAAACACCCCTAACCTTACACTTATTAACCCCTAATCTGCCGCCCCCGCTATCGCTGACACCTGCATTACACAATTAACCCCTAATCTGCCGCTCCGGACACCGCCACAACCTACATTATACCTATGTACCCCTAATCTGCTGCCCCTAACATCACCGACACCTATATTATATTTATTAACCCCTAATCTGCCCCCCCCCAACATCGCCGCTACCTAACTACACTTATTAACCCCTAATCTGCCGACCGGACCTCGCCGCTACTCTAATAAAGTTATTAACCCCTAAACCGCTGCACTCCTGCCTCGCAAACCCTATAATAAATAGTATTAACCCCTAATCTGCCCTCCCTAACATCACCGCCACCTAACTTCAAGTATTAACCCCTAATCTGCCCTCCCTATCATCGCCGCCACCTAACTTCAAGTATTAACCCCTAATCTGCCGACCGGACCTCGCCGCTACTCTAATAAATGTATTAACCCCTAAAGCTAAGTCTAACCCTAACACCCCCCTAAATTAAATATAATTTTAATCTAACAAAATAAATGAAATCTTATTAACTAAAGTATTGCTATTTAAAACTAAATACTTACCTGTAAAATAAACCCTAATATAGCTACAATATAACGAATAATTATATTGTAGCTATTTTAGGATTTATATTTATTTTACAGGCAACTTTGTATTTATTTTAACTAGGTACAATAGCTATTAAATAGTTATTTACTATTTAATAGCTACCTAGTTAAAATAATTACAAAATTACCTGTAAAATAAATCCTAACCTAAGTTACCATTCAACCTAACAATACACTATCATTAAATAAATTAAATAAATTACCTACAATTACATACAATTAAATAAACTAAACTAAATTACAAACAAAAAAAAAACACTAAATTACAAAAAATAAAAAAAGATTACAAGAATATTAGGCTAATTACACCTACTCTAAGCCCCCTAATAAAATAAAAAAGCCCCCCAAAATAATAAAGGTCCCTACCCTATTCTAAATTAAAAAGTAACCAGCTCTTTTACCAGCCCTTAAAAGGGCTTTTTGCGGGGCATGCCCCAAAGTAATCAGCTCTTTTGCCTGTAAAAAAAAACACAATACCACCCCCCAACATTACAACCCACCACCCACATACCCCTACTCTAACCCAAACCCCCCTTAAATAAACCTAACACTACCCCCCTGAAGATCTCCCTACCTTGAGTCGTCTTCACCCAACCAGGCCGAAGTCTTCATCCGATGGGGCAGAAGAGGACATCCAGACCAGCAGAAGTCTTCATCCTATCCGGGCAGAAGAGGACATCCGGACCAGCAGACATCTTCATCCAAGCGGCATCTTCTATCTTCATCCATCCGACGAGGAGCGGCTCCATCTTCAAGACCTCCGGCGCGGAACATCCTTCTTCACCGACGACTAGACGACGAATGACGTTCCTTTAAATGATGTCATCCAAGATGGCGTCCCTCGAATTCCGATTGGCTGGTAGGATTCTATCAGCCAATCGGAATTAAGGTAGGAAAAATCTGATTGGCTGATTGAATCAGCCAATCAGATTCAAGTTCAATCCGATTGGCTGATCGTCTCTGTAATGTTCTTGTTATCATAAGAACACATAAAAATAAGGCCCAGTTAAACTCAACTGTTCCTAATTGTCAGCATAATTCTTCATTATATACATAAACAGCTGTTCCAATAGTACAAATGGTATATATACAATGTTATAGTGCTCCCCATTAGTGGATTTATATGTTTTATATATGTGTATATATATATATATATATATATATATATATATATATATATAATGCTGTGCATTACCTTAAATGATTTTTCTTCTATTTTTTTTTTTTCATTTTAAAAGCTGGGGGGCGGAGATTGGGTGGGGTTGGGTGCGGAGATTGGGCAGGGTTGGGGCCAGGGAGAAAGGGGCCCCCATTTTGTCATCCTGCCTTGGGCCCCGCAATGGCTAGGGCCAGCCCTGAATCTAAGCGTGTGTGAATAATGAAAAAATACACCAAAAAAATATACACAATACACATTTAAGTCCTCCTATAGTACCGGACTGGCGGTATGGCAGTATAACACAAGGAAAAGCGTCCTTCTTTTTAGGAACACTCGCGGGTGCTAGCTCCTTTCAAGTTCAGTGCAGCAACTGAGTAACGATAGCTGTATCAAAAAAAAGAACAAAGATCAAAATGGACAACAAAGTCTCCAAACAATATGTACAGGGTACTCACAATGCGGTAAGCCCTAGATTGTGCGAGTCACGCCTCCTGAACACTTTCGAGCCGTTCAGATAGCTCAACACAGGCACAGACAGCTACGTTCCTCCTCCAGATGTAGATCTGTAAATCAAGCAGGTAACCGAAAGTGCATAGCTGAAGGGATCCTCAGCAACAAGTAGAATCCTTCTGTTGTCCCGAGCCAAAAAAAATTCATAAGTTTCCAAATTGGGTATAAGTATGAACCAATGTTCAGACAAGACAAGACAAGTGCGCTGACAAAGTCTGTATGTATTAAAAGACTTTAATAAAAACAAATTAAAAATATCACAAAGCGTTTCATCAGGTGAATAACACATAAGCGGTCAGCACAACTTATAAAGGGCCCTAATTGTGAAATACACTGCACCTGTCTGCACATTAAAAAGAAGGCCAAATTGTGAAGTTGATAGGCTGGTGAGCTTGGATTAGCATACATGCTCCTGATAGGTGAAAAACTCTCACAGCCAGTTTTATGTCCGGTGTAGAGTTCACATCTCTCAAAATATAAATATATATATATACATAATATAAAAGACCAGTGACTATACATCTAATATATCAATAGGAGAAGTAAATATAAAAATAAATATAAGTCTCATGAAAAAGTAGCTATTAAAGATATTACCCAAAAAATGTGAAATAAAGGAACATATTATATCGGCATGTATGATTAAAATAACAGTTGTAGGTAGATCACTCACAGATAAGAAAAACTATAGTAATGCAAAGAAACATATGTTAGTAACATCATATTTCTAAGATATAACAAAATGTCATCAAATCTCTAAAATATAACAAATATAACAAAGTATGCATCAAATAGAAATTTAAATATAGTGCAAGCATGAATTGGAAACAGTACAACCAATATTCTTAGTAGAAATACAGGTACACCTATTTAAGGTGGAAAATAAATCTAATAGGACTATACATGTGAATACACGGGCTCAGAAAGAAAAGGGGACAATAAACAATATGACCAAGTCTATTGAGAAACACGATCCAGATATTTACAAATGTAGCATCCAAAATTCAGTTAAAGGTGGCCATATCTATATTCTCATTTAGACCAATGGGATTCAGCGTTTTCATTTTCCAAATCCAAAAGGTTTCTCTTTGGCATAAACGGATCAACCTATTTCAACCCCAGGCGTTTGGTATGTGCTCAATGGGGGAAATCCTAAAGGTATCTAACGTTCTAAGATGGAAGCAAATACTGTGTCTAGGAACACTATGATTCACTATGAGAAACATAATTCCTAATGTTTCTCATGTGCTTCCCCCATCTCTTTTTGAGGGGTCTGCATGTTCTACCTATATACTGGATCCCACAAACGCACTCCAGAAGCTACACAACGTATGTGGAATCACAGTAAAGTGTGTGTCTATATTGAAAGTTTCATTTGTGCTAAAAGAAGTGAAACTAATTCTCTTGCCCCAAGTGAAGGGGCACAACTCTGTTACATTTAGAAAAACCCTTGTTTTTAAGCATACCAAACAAACTTATTCCCTTGTTTAAATTTTTGTTCTTATCTTTTAAAGGTGCTACAGTTTTCTTCGTTACTATTTTACTTGGTGCTAGTTTATTCTTCAGTGATGGCGCCCTTTTGAAAGTACAGACTGGTTTGGGGCCAACTAGGTTCTTCAACATAGGATCCCCAGTGAGTATATGCCAATATTTATTCAGAATTCTGATGACATTACCATGATTATTATTATATTGGATGATAAACCTCAAATGATTTTGATTCTCTATATTCATTTTGCCAGAATGAGTTTTCGTATAAAGACTAGTTTTATCTAGGACTCTATCTCTATTATAAAACCAAATCCAAATAATCAATACATTCCTGACCTATCATAAAAGTAAATTCCAAACACATATCGTTCGTATTTAGATTGCAAACTATCGGTTAGATTACAAGTTTTGCGTTATGGCTCATAACGCTGCTTTTTCACTATCGCTGCTATTACGAGTCTTGCTGTACCACAAACTTTTTTTGGCTGTAACGCAACATAACTATCGCACCTTTCAAAAAAGTCATTTTTCAATGGGACTTCCATAGCGCCGGTATTACGAGTTTCGCCTGGGAGGCCAAAAAGTGAGCGGTACAGCCTATACCGACAAGATTCGTACTGCCATCTAAAGTCAGTAGTAGCATAAAACTCATAACTAAAGTGTTACAAAGTACACTAACACCCATAAACTACCTATTAACCCCTAAACCGAGGTCCTCCCACGTCGCAAACACTATAATACAATTATTAACCCCTAATCTGCCGCTCCGGACATCGCCGCCACTATAATAAACATATTAACCCCTAAACTCGCCACACTCCTGCATCGCAAACACTAGTTAAATATTATTAACCCCTAATCTGCCGCCCTCAACGTCACCGCCACCACTATACTAAAGTTATTAACCCCTAAACCTAACCCTAAGTCTAACGCTAACACTCCTAACTTTAATATAATTAAAATAAATCTAAATAAAAATTACTATCATTAACTAAATAATTCCTATTTAAAACTAAATACTTACCTGTAAAATAAACCCTAAGCTAGCTACAATATAACTAATAGTTACATTGTAGCTATCTTAGGTTTTATTTTTATTTCACAGCTAAGTTTGTATTTATTTTAATTAGGTAGACTAGTTAGTAAATAGTTATTAACTATTTACTAACTACCTAGTTAAAATAAATACAAATTTACCTGTAAAATAAAACCTAACCTGTCTTACACTAACACCTAACATTACACTACAATTAAATAAATTACATTAATTAAATACAATTAACTAAATTACAAAAAAAATAAACACTAAATTACACAAAATAAAAAATAAATTATCAAATATTTAAACTAATCACACCTAATCTAATAGACCTATCAAAATGAAAAGCCCCCCCAATAAAAGAAACCCTAGCCTAAACTAACTGCCAATAGAGGGCCTTTTGCTGGGCATTGCCCCAAAGAAATCAGCTCTTTTACCTGTAAATAAAAAACCAAACAACCCCCCAAAAGTAAAACCCACCACCCACACAACCAAACCCCCCAAATAAAATCCTATCTAAAAAAACCTAAGCTCCCCATTGCACTGAAAAGGGCATTTGGATGGGCATTGCATTTAGCTCTTTTTCTTACCCACCCAATAAACCCTTAAAAAAAGACTAACCCCTGAAGATCCACTTACAGTTTTTGAAGACCGGACATCCATCCTCATCAAGCCGGGAGAAGTCTTCATCCAAGCGGGCAGAAGTCCTCAACGAAGCCGGGAGAAGTCTTCATCCAAGCGGCAAGAAGTCATCCTCCAGACGGCATCTTCTATCTTCATCCTTCCGACGTGGAGCGGCTCCATTTTCAAGACATCCGGCGTGGAGCATCCTCTTCATACAGTCCCAGTTGTACACTGAAGGTTCCTTTAAATTACATCATCCAAGATTGGGTCCCTTGAATTCTGATTGGCTGATAGAATTCTATCAGTCAATTGGAATTAAAGGTGAAAAAATCATATAAGCTGATACAATGAGCCAATAGGATTGAGCTTCAATCCTATTGGCTGATCCAATTAGACAAAAGGATTGAGCTTGCATTCTAGGGTTAGACTTAGGGTTAGGTTTAGGGGTATAATATATTTATTTAGTGTTAGTGATGTGGGAGGCCAGAGGTTTAGGCATTAATAACTTTAGTATAGTGATGTTGGGGGCAGCAGATTAGTGGTTAATAAGTGTAGGTAGGTGGCGGCGACATTGGGGGCAGCAGATTAGGGGTAATAAGTGTAGGTAGGTGGCGGCGATGCTGGGGGCATCAGATTAGGGGTTAATAACTGTAATGTAGGTGGTGACGATGTTAGGGGCAGCAGATTAGGGGTTAATAAGTATAGGTAGGTGACGGCGATGTTGGGGGCAGCAGATTAGGGGTGTTTAGACTCAGGGTTTATGTTAGGGTGTTGGGTGTAAACATAACTTTTCATTCCCCATAGGAATCAATGGGGCTGTGTTACAGAGCTTTACGCTCTTTATTGCAGGTGTTAGGCTTTTTTTTAGCCAGCTCTCCCCATTGATGTCTATGAGTAAATCGTGCACTAGCACATAAAACCAGCTCAAAGCAGCGCTGGTATTTGTGTGCTGTATGGAGCTCAACGCAACCATGGTGCCCGCTAACGCAGGTTTTTGGAAAACCTGTAATAGCAGCGCTATTAAAGGTGAGCGGTGGCAATAACTTGCAATTAATTACAGAGACGCTCATAACGCAAAACTCGTAATCTGCCGAAAGTTGGTGGCTTCTGTTTCAGTACCATCCCATATAAAAAGAAGATCAACTATGAAACGGCCATAGAAGACCAGATTTGCCCCAAAACTAGATGAATATATGAACAACAGTTTTTTCTTCAGATAAAGCGTACAGCCAAGGGGAGCAGATTTGCTCCGAGCTTTGCAAATCTTTTTATGGAAAGATTTGATGACAGATTCATATATTTATCTAGTTTTGGGGCAAATCTGTTCATCTATGGCAGTTTCATAGATGATCTTTTTATATGGGATGGCCCTGAAACAGAAGCCACCAACTTTGTTCGCCATGTAAATACAAATTATATGGGTTTGGAATTTAGTTCTAAGATAGGTCAGGAATGTATTGATTATTTGGATTTGGTTCTGTTTTAGGATCAAGAGGGCAATGTAGCTACAAAGACACATTTCAAGTCAGTTGATATTGCTATCGGAGCAATCACCATAAACCTTGGAAAACAAAATATACCCTATAATCAGTTTTGCAGGATTCGTAGGAATTGTTCATATATACAGTGGGGCAAAAAAGTATTTAGTCAGCCACCAATTGTGCAAGTTCTCCCACTTAAGAAGATGAGAGAGGCCTGTAATTTTCATAGGTATACCTCAACTATGAGAGACAAAATGTGAAAACAAATCCAGACAATCACATTGTCTGATTTGGAAAGAATTTATTTACATATTATGGTGGAAAATAAGTATTTGGTCACCTACAAACAAGCAAGATTTCTGGCTCTCACAGACCTGTATCTTCTTCTTTAAGAGGCTCCTCTGTCCTCCACTCATTACCTGTATTAATGGCACCTGTTTGAACATGTTATCAGTATAAAAGACACCTGTCCACAACCTCAAACAGTCACACTCCAAACTCCACTATGGTGAAGACCAAAGAGCTGTTGAAGGACACCAGAAACAAAATTGTAGGCCTGCACCAGGCTGGGAAGACTGAATTTGCAAAAGGAAAGCAGCTTGGTGTGAAGAAATCAACTGTGAGAGCAATAATTAGAAAATGGAAGACATACAAGACCAATGATAATCTCCCTCAATCTGGGGCTCCACGCAAGATCTCACCCTGTGGGGTCAAAATGATGACAAGAACGGTGAGCAAACATCCCAGAGCCACACGGGGGGACCAAGTGAATGACCTGCAGAGAGCTGGGACCAACGTAACAAAGGCTACCATCAGTAACACACTACACTGCCAGGGACTCAGATCCTGCATCACCAGACGTGTCCCCCTGCTTAAGCCAGTACATGTCCTGGCCCATCTGAAATATGCTAGAGAGCATTTGGAAGATCCAGGAGCGGATTGGGAGAATGTCATATGGTCAGATGAAACCAAAGTAGAACTGTTTGGTAGAAACACAACTCGTCGTGTTTGGAGGAGAGAGAATGCTGAGTTGCAACCAAAGAACACCATATCTACTGTGAAGCATGGGGGTGGCAACATCTTTGGGGCTGTTTCTCTGCAAAGGGAACAGGACGACTGATCCGTGTACATGAAAGAATAAATGGGGCCATGTATCGTGAGATTTTGAGTGCAAACCTCCTTCCATCAGCAAGGGCATTGACGATGAAACGTGGCTGGGTCTTTCAGCATGACAATGATCCCAAACACACCGCCCGGGCAATGAAGGAGTGGCTTCATAAGAAGCATTTCAAGGTCCTGGAGTGGCCTAGCCAGTCTCCAGATCTCAACCCCATAGAAAACCTTTGGAGGGAGTTGAAAGTCCGTGTTGCCCAGCGACAGCCCCAAAACATCACTGCTCTAGAGGAGATCTACATGCAGGAATGGGCCAACAAACCAGCAACAATGTGTGACAACCTTGTGAAGACTTACAGAAAACTTTGACCTCTGTCATTGCCAACAAAGGATATATAACAAAATATTGAGATGAACTTTTGATATTGACCAAATACCTTTTTTCCCCCATAATTTGCAAATAAATTATTTCCAAATCAGACAATGTGATTGTCTGGATTTGTTTCCACATTTTGTCTCTCATGGTTGAGGTATACCTATGATGAAAATTACAGGCCTCTCTCATCTTCTTAAGTGGGAGAACTTGCACAATTGGTGGCTGACTAAATACTTTTTTGCCCCACTGTAGGTGATTTTGATAAACAATCAAAACTTCTCTTTGAAAGATTCATAGAAAGACAATACCCAATAGAATTACTAGAAGAGAACTAGTCTTTATACAAAAACTCATTCTGGCAAAATGAATATAGAGAATCAAAATCAAAATAATTTGAGGTTTATCATCCAATATAATAATCATCATTGTAACATCATCAGAATTCTGAATAAATATTGGCATATATTCACTGGGGATCCTATTCTGAAGAACCTAGTTGGCCACAAACCAGCCTATACTTTCAAAAGGGCGCCAACACTGATGAATAAACTAGCACCAAGTAAAATAGTAATGAAGAAAACTGTAGCACCTTTAAAAGATAAGAACAAAGATTTAAAAAAGGGAATAAGTACGTTTGGTATGCTTAAAAGCAAGGGTTTTTCTAAATGTAACAGAAAGAGTTGTGCCCCTTCACTTGGGGCAAAAGAATTAGTTTCACTTCTTTAAGCACAAATAAAACTTTCAATATAGACACACACTTTACCTGTGATTCCACATACGTTTTGTAGCTTCTGGAGTGAGTTTGTGGGATCCAGTATATAGGTAGAACATGCAGACCCCTCAAAAAGAGATGGGGGGAGCGCATGAGAAACATTAAGAATTATGTTTCTCATAGTGAATAATAGTGTTCCTAGACACAGTATTTGCTTCCATCTCAGAGCGTTAGATACCTTTAGGATTTCCCCTATTGAGCACATAACAAACGCCTGTGGTTGAAATAGGTTGATCCGTTTATGCCAAGGGGAAACCTTTTGGATTTGGAAAATGAAAACGCTGAATCCCTTTGGTCTAAATGAGAATATAGATATGGCCGCCTTTAACTGAATTTTGGATGCTACATATGTGAATATCTGGATAGTGTTTCTCAATAGACTTGGTCATATTGTTTATTGTTCCCTTTTCTTTCTGAGCCCGTGTATTCACATGAAAAGTCATAATAGATTTATTTTCCACCTTAAATAGGTGTACCTGTATTTCTACTAAGAATATTGGTTGTACTGTTTCCAATTCATGCTTGCACTATATTTTAATTTCTATTTGATGCATACTTTGTTATATTTTAGAGATTTGATGAAATTTTGTTATATCTTAGAAATATGATGCTACTAACATATGTTTTTTTTTTTGCATTACTATAGTTTTCTTATCTGTGAGTGATCTACCTACACCTGTCATTTTAATCGCACATGCCGATATAAGATGTTCCTTTATTTCACTGTTTTGAAAGATGGGTTTAAGTTCTATCTACAATCTCTAAATCCTATTGCTCAATAAACTTGATAAAGGCGCACTACAGAGCGCCGAAACACGTAGCAATATATCTACCAATTGAGGTAGCAACTACTATTCCTTTTGGGAACGTTCACGGATCTTCCACGAAAATTAAAACCTTTTTTCCTCCTTGAAATACTTCTAACCAAGAGCGACCAGAGAAGAGGAATCTGTAACCGGACCAAACCGATTGGTGAAGTAATACACGTGACCATCCACACGTGTAAGTACACGGAGCTGATTACCCTCAGTGACCAAAGACTCCTCCGCAACCCCTCTAGCACCTGCCGTCTGAGCGTTTGAACATGTGTTTGATCCTTTGTGGAGTGTGATACCACCTGGCTATGTATTTATAATTCATCTACTGTACTTTGGAGGAGACAGAGGCTTTTGCATTGTTGTAAAATACTGTGTGCCAATCTTTTTTTTTTTTTAGCGGATTTTCTAGCTCTGCATTCCATTTGTGGGTATAGGAGGGGAGGGAACTGCCCTCCGAGTTCAGAAGGAGTTGGTATGTTTTGGATATGTTGTGTTTGGGGGGTGGATTCATAATACATAAAGTCTCATATGGAGTTAATGGTCATGTAATATGTGTTTTCATACGATGTGAGTCTAAGTAATGCTTGATTTGGGTATATGTAAACCAGTCAATAGATGAGTCATCTTCTGTCACTACTGCTAAGGTTTTTAACTTGTTGCCCGAAAGCAACTTATGTTTTGCTATTTGATTTATGTGCATAGCGTTTGATCTTTTGATAATGGTTTAAAGAGTAGTGTGTCCGGATTGGCTGTATATGAGGTGAGCGGGGAATAGGGTGTGGATATGTGTGGATCTGTGTGTAGAATTTTGTACCATTGCTGGTAAAGATCCTCAAAAAATGGATAGCTTTTCCCTTGTTTGGGTCTAGATGATGAGGGTAACCAGCCTAGTGCTCCTATGTTAGGGGTTTGGAGGATGTCGGCACTAAGTTGTACCCAAGTCTTATCTGGGGAGTTAGCGCATAGTTCAGCTTGTAGTTGTAGAGTAATTGCTTTTTTGTAAAGGTCTAAATTTGGCATAATTGCAGGTGTTAGGCTTTTTTTTAGCTGGCTCTCCCCGTTGATGTCTATGGGGAAATTATGCACGAGCACGTAAAACCAGCTCAAAGCAGCGCTGGTATTTGTGTGCGGTATGGAGCTCAATGCAACCATATTGCCCACTAACGCAGGTTTTTGGGAAACCTGTAATAGCAGCGCTATTAAAGTTGAGCGGTTAATAACTTGCAAGTTATTACCGAGTCGTTCATAACACAAAACTCATAATCTGGCTGAATGTTGATGGCTTCTGTTTCAGTGCCATCACATATAAAAAGAAGATCAACTATGAAACGGCCATAGAAGACCAGATTTGCCCCAAAACTAGATGAATATATGAACAACAGTTTTTTCTTCAGATAAAGGGGCCCCAAGCTTTGCAAATCTTTTATGGAAAGATTTGATGACAGATTCATATACTCATCTAGTTTTGGGACAAATCTGTTCATCTATGGCCGTTTCATAGATTATCTTCTTTTTTCTTTTCTCTTTTTTTTTTTTTCGAGAAAAAGCTTTTGTAAAGTTGTAAGGAAAAACAATAAATTTGCAAATATACAGAAAGAAATAATGACATGGTATTAGAATTTGCTGAATAATTATACAAATGACAGTTGAAAAATTGTCAAGCAAAACATGGATTGTTCGGATGCCTAGATTTGTTCTTTAGGAGAAATTGCATAACATATGTTGCTATTGAAAAGTAAAAGCGACAATGTAATCAAACAATGTAGCTTTAGGTGAAATATAGAGGAGATTGAGAAATAAGTAAGAATAGTAGAGAAGATGGGGGGAGAGTAGAGAGGAGAGAAAAAAAAAGGGAGGGGTAAATTCCTGGACAGGGGCAGTGGGGGGGGGGTGATCTTAAAGCTGTACTTAGGTGCGGGTAGAGTCATCATATAGTTCTGTTCCAGATAGACAGGATTATCTTGTGGGTTGCAAGATTATGCGTTTTGAGATAGTGGTATTTTTCCAATGTAATAAGTTCTGCAACCTGTGACTTCCAATCACGAATGGAGGGGGGGGGGGGGGTTTGCGGCTGTTAACATAATCAAAAGGAGGGCTTTGTGGGCCGAGCTATTTGTTTTAGGTAAAGAACAGAGTAATAATATCTCTGGGCAGTTTGGTGAAATTTCGTGAAACACCTCTATCCAAAAGTTCTGAATCTTGGGGCAGGACCACCAGATATGGTGTAGAGTACCCTCCTCACCGCAACCCCTCCAGCAGGACACATTCAATGTAGGGAATATTTTATGGAGTCTCGCTGGGGTGAGGTACCACCTACTAAGGAACTTTATATGCATTTCCTGGATTTGTGCCGAGACCGAGGATTTAACAGTATAAAGTTTAAAGGCTTTTAGCCAGGTTTCAAGTTCTAGGTTTAGGTCTTTCTGCCAATTAGTAGTGTATGATGGAAGGGTCGTTAAGTCATCTACAGCTACAATTTTATAGAGGGTTGAAATGAGGTGTTTAGGTGTAGTAGGTGAGATGCATAGCTGTTCAAATGACGTGGGTTTCCTTCCCATCTCACCCTTGTGTCTATGGTGTATGATGTAATGAAGGAGCTGGTTATAATGAAGCCATGACGTGAAGATTTCCCTGTGGGTTTCCTCGAGTGTTGCTCGTGGTGTGTTTTTTTCGTTCTCTAAAAGGTAGTGCATTGATCTTATTCTTAGGCTATAAGGATGCTTAATTCTATTACTCAATTGGTTATATGGAAGATCAGGGTTTTCAATGATTGGTGTTAATGGGTCCTGTCTAGATGAAATGTGAGTGCTTGTGGCAATAATTTTATCCCACTCGCCTAGTGTCGCAGAAGGTATGGCGTATTTAGTTAACGTTCTAGGTCTTTTCTGTGACGGGGTCCAGGCCAGGGCGCTCAAATCATTGAATTTAAAGATTTATTTATCTAGATCAACCCAAGCTTTTTGATTGGTATTGTGTGCCCACTCAACAATATGTTGGAGCATAATCGCCTTTCTGTAAACAATCAGTTTGGGTAAACCCAAACCCCCTCTGTTTCTGGGCAAGTACATAGTTTTTTTTAGGGATTCTGGGTCTAGTCCCTTCCCAAATATATTGTTATAGCAGCTTCTGAAGTTGGGCCAGATATTCCTCTTGCAAGGGGATAGGGAGTGTTTGAAAAATGTATAGGATCCTAGGTTAGATGTTCATTTTTAACTTCTATTCTACCAAGCCAAGTGAGGGGCTTGTTTTTCCATGAGGAAAGTTCTTTGGAAATTTCTTGCTTTAGTTCAAGATAGTTATACTTAAGTAGATCTTGTGAGGAGGCGGACAGGTATATACCCAGATACCGTAATTTGTGTTGGGCGATGGAAATGTTGAAACTATTTTTTAAGTGTTGTATATGGTGTAAGGGTGTGTTGATGTTTAAAAGTTCAGATTTCTTATGTTGAGGCTAAAATTAGAAATCCCACCATATGATTTAAGTTCTTTAAGAAGTTCAGGAATTGAATTCTCCGCCTCGGTTAAGGAGAATAAAATATCATCTGCAACGATAGATTGCTTGAATTCCCTATCCCCCACTGACAGTCCCCTAATCAGCTTGTTGTTCCTTATCTTTCATGCCAGAACCTCTAAGGAAATGTCGAATAGGAGGGGGGAAAGGGGGCAACTTTGTCTGGTGCCGTTGTTTATTTTAAAAGAGTCCGATAATGTGCCATTTACCCTTATTTTTGCGTTGGGGTTAGAATATAGGGCCATTGTCATGTTAATAAAGGCTGTTGGAATACCCATCTCCTCTATTGCCCTACACAGAAAAGACCATCTGACCCTATCAAAAGCCTTTTCGGCGTCTGTTGAAAAGAGGACCATAGGGGTTCCCGAGGCCTTGGCGTGATTTATTAGGGTTATTATTTTGATGGTGTTGTCCCTGGCCTCTCTTCCAGGAACAAAGCCCCCCTGATCGTTAGATATCAAGGTTGGAAGAAATTTGTTTAACCTGTTTGCTAGAATCTTAGCTAGAATCTTCATATCAGAGTTTATCAGTGATATTGGTCTAAAGTGCTCAGGGCTGGTGTGTGGTTTGCCCGCTTTTGGGATGACTGTGATATGGGCCTCTAAGAGGTTACTAGGTATGTGTGGGTCGTTTCTTAAATTGTTAAAAATAGGAAGGATGTGGGGAGCTAATATGTCTTTGAACGTTTTGTAATATCTGGGGGTGAAGCCATCCGGCCCCGGGCTTTTGCCCGAAGGCAAATCTTTGATGGCTTGCAGTAATTCATCTGATGTAATCGGCGCCTCAAGGTATTCACCGCTTTCCGTATTCAATGATGGTAGATCTAGGCCCTGAAAGTAGGAGTCAGTAGCTATCTAGAGGTCCGCAGGGACAGCCTCTGAGGATGAGGGGGCCTGGTGTTATCTATGTTATAGACTGTGTTATAATATGCTCTAAAAGCAGCTGCGATTTGGGGGCTACTCTTTAAGGTGTGTCCTTCTCTAGTCTTTAGGGATTGCACATAGCTATTAAGTTGTTTTCTTTTAAGACTGCGGGATAAAACTTTCCCTGGTTTATTGCCTCCTTCAAAGTAATATTGTTTAAGAAATAGTGCTTTTTTGGTGTATCTCAGTCAGATATTGTTTAAGGGAGGATCTTGCGTTGATTAGGAGGGTTTTGACATTGTCGTTGGATGAGTCTTTTTTATGTTGCGTTTCAAGGGATTTAATTTGGGTTAGGAGTTCTGAATGTTTTTCTCTATTCTGCCTGTTGATTTTGGCATTATGCTTTATGAGGGCACCACGGAAAACGGATTTGTGAGCTTCCCATTCTATTGTGGCAGATGTGGATGAGTGTGCGTTCAATCTAAAGTATTCCGCCAGCTCTTTCCGTATTTCCTGCACTATTAACGGGTTATCTAAAAATGTATCATATAATCTCCAAATTCTAGATGTAACTGGGATATCTGGCCAGAGAATTGTGCATGTTACTGGCGCATGATCAGACCATGTGATTGGACCTATTTAACAGTGAGTGGTAATAGCAAGACCGCTGGAGTCAGTATAAATGTGATCTATTCTAGTGTAGCTATTGTGGGGCGAGGAGTAAAACGTATAGTCTCTGGTGGTTGGGTGTAGGGTTCTCCAAGTGTCATGTAAATTAAGACCATTAAGGGTACTTTTCACTGCTTTAAGGGTTTTTTTCTGGTACACACAAGCTATTTTTAGACGAGTCCAGCATAGGGTCTAAAGAGAGGTTGAAATCTCCTGCTAAGATCATCCCTTTTGCATGGTCCAACACAGAGTTGGCCAGTTTCTTGAAAAATGTGCTTTGGGTTTGATTTGAGGCATATATATTTACAATTGTCACATGATGGCCAAAGGGAGTCCCCACAAGGAGGATATATCTCCCTTCAGCATCTTTATCAATGTGTAGGGGGACGAGGGGGAGGGATTTGTGTATTAGTATTCCCACCCCAGTTTTCTTGTTTGGGCCTGAGGCAAACAGAGCTGTAGGGTACAGGGGGGGTTGTTCCATCTGGGTTCTTTCCCCTTATGGAAGTGTGTTTCCTGTATTAAAAGCATTTGTCTTCTAAGTTTGTTGAGTTCCCTAAAAGCGATAGACCTTTTGCCAGGACTGTTGAGTCATTTAGCATTTATTGAGGTCATTTGGATGGTGTGCTCCTGGAACCTACTATGTTTGGACATCTTAGGTCTGGGAGGGGGGGGAGAGAAAGGATAGTAATGGGAGATTAGGGGAAGAGGGGGCAGAGAAGTTAGAAAAGGAAATAGAACAGAAGAATAATAAGTAGCTACTTGATCAGATTCTATCCACTAGATCAGGATTGACTACAAAGTATGCAAAGTCCAATAGGGGAAGTAACCCCATAACCGGTTAAAGTATATGCAAATTTGAAACCGTTAATTTAATACCTGGCGTATGACAGGGCTGAAAAATGGTAAAAGGGGAGTGGTCTGAGGAAGGACACGGGGGATGGAAGGAAGGGAAGTGAGGGAGAGGGAAAAGAGTAGGGAAAGGAGAGGATAATATGGAAGAGGAGGGATTTGGGGAATAAGGGGGGGGGGAGAGCAGGATAGACCAGGGGGTGGGAGGAGGAGTAATGGGCAAAAGTTCTACTATTTGATCATGTGAAGGGATGGGTGTTAATAATGATGTGGATCGCCACCAAAGATTATCTGGGAGGTAGGATTGGACAAATTGAGGTGTCTGAGCATACACAATTAACTCAAGTGTACAAAAACAGGCCCCAAAAAGAGAAGATAAAAAAAAGTAAAAAAGAACAATCTAATAGTCATGTTGAACAAATAAAAAGTGCAGTTGAATACCAAGATAAACAGTAATTCAGAGCATTTAAATACCCAGGTAAACATTAGTTCAATTAATTTTAACATTATTGTTAACAACACAGCGTTACACTTTTAATATTACATTCTAGAGTGTTAACATTTCAGTAGACTCATTTTTGCTATGGCGTGTTACAGTCATTATCTGTCCTAAAAATTCAATGTGGTCTGATTTGGGTATGCTGTCTGGGTCGGTATTGCTGTCAGAATTTCTGAAGAAAGAGGCTTGTGGTGGGAGTGCATTTGTAGAAGACACACAGGAGGTAGAAGAGAAAGTAGTTAGGACGTATTTAAGGTGTGTAATAGTCTTCGTATCTTTCTATGTCATCAAGGTGTTGTAGCTGAATAGGGTCCGGATTTCTTGTTAATAATTGGACATTGTATCTAGACAAAAAACATTGATTGTTAATACAAGAGTATGATACAATTCCCTGCACTAAAACATTTGACTACAAGAAGAGAGAACATGACGAAGTATTGTAGCAAAACTTACTTATCGACATATTATATGATTTAGGTGTAATTTGCAGGCTCATTTCACTATGAATTTGTGTGTTGTTGTCGTGTGAAAAGTGGAGGGAGAAGTAGTTAATGGGTAGTGTAAGTCGTGCTTGACAGTCCCGTCAGTGAGATGTCCAGGAAGTGTTGTTGTCAAGGTTCAAATTTTTGTAATAACATCCAGACAGTGTACAAGAACAGGAAATGGACATTTGAGCCGTGCAGGACGAAAACAGATTATAGCTTAGAACTGCTGGTTAACCATATGCAAACCTTGTGCAACATTTCAATAGAAAAAAAAGGAACAAAAGAAGTACATTATCTATCAGTGGTCTATACAAATAGTATGTGCAGTGCAGGCCCATTACACTATGCCTACATACCCAATATTTCTTTGGGATAATATCAATGTTTATCTCCTATTTATTATAGGCAAGATGGTGATGAAGGTGAGGGTGTGCACACCCCAGGGTCAGGGGCATAGTCCAGTACCTAAACAAGTCATTTAATCTATAGACTGATACCCTGGAGCTAATTTAGCATTACACCTCAACAAAAGACTATAAGGAGGAAATTATATGAATTAACAATAGAGATCTCATACTGCACCGTCTCTCTGGGTATCTTCTCTGTTCTCTCTAGCTAGATCAGGTATAGCCAGTTCTCCAAAAAAGAGAGAGGGATCCGATCCTGGTTTATAAGTCGTTGTTTTGTTGTTTAAGGAAACAGGGAAACCCCACCTGTACTGAATTTCATGTTTCCGAAGGTGAGAGGTGAGAGGTGATATTGGACAGTTCTCTTCTGTTTTGGAGTGTAACCGGGGACAAATCCGTGAATATGTGGATTTCTTCTCCAACATGAAAGATGGGTTGGTGTTTTCTGGAGCATTTTAGAATTTCTTCTTTATCCTTAAATCTGGAGAACTTTACAATAATGTCTCTCAGCGGTGCCTTGGGGGGGTTGCTCTGAGAGCTCTATGGGCCCTTTCTATTGGTATATCAGGGGAAGAGGGGCTTTCTGTTATCACTCTAAATAGCACTTGTAGGTATCCTTCTATAACTACTTGGGAAATAGTTTCTGAGACCCCCCCCCCTGATTCTGAGATTGTTTCGATGGCAGCGATTTTCTAAATCTTCCAATTTCTCATTTAGAAAATAGAGTTTATCTTCGTGGTCTTGGATTGCTGCTTTGTTATTTTGAATTGTCGTGGATGCCTTGCCCTGTTTGTCTTCAAAAACGTGCACCAAGATCCTTACGAAGGTCTCCAAACAAACTCATCATCTCGTGCAAAACCCAATTAATGTCGTCCTTGGAAGACAAATGTTGAATATCAATTTTTTGTCACGTATGAGGCTGATGGCACCACAGGTTGGTGGGTGGAGGTTAGTGTGTTCACACGTGTATCAGCCATTTCTCCCCCAGCGGGTTCAATTGGGGATTCTTTAGGTTTAAGATAGTGGTTGAGTGTTTTTGCTGCAGCAGGTTTGTTCGATTTGCACTGTTTCTTGCAAGGCATCACCCAAGCGCCTGTGAGGATGGGTTATTATTATTATCAGAGTAGGAGAATGTGTCATACGTTATGCAGAGCAGGGTCTTTTCAGCTCCCAGGCGTGGGAATAAAAGTTTTGTCACTGCTAGATAGGGGTTCATATATTTATGGTCTCAAGAGTTAATGGCCTTATGGTATGTGCCCTGCATATAATCTTTGGACAGGCTGATCTAACCGCCCCTGAGGTATTTTGTATCCCTCAATAGTTTAGGCCTTACTTTTGATCTATTTACGGCATGGGGCGTTAAAGATGGCAATCCCCCTGTGGTCATGCTGTTAATGACCAGTGTGTGTATTTTCACCAGTTCGCACAGAGTCTCACCTTAGTCTCTCAGAAATGCTGAGTGCCCGAGCCATTGCATAGCTTACTACTAGCTAATGAGGAGGGGTATGGCGACTCTCATGGGATCACGTCCACTGCACATCAGGCCTCACCGGGGATACCTCAGATGTGTTACAGGAATCGCTGCTTGAAAGTACGTTGATGATGGGTAAACTACCGCCGTATATCCCAGCTGACCTCATGGGTGGCACTACCTGCGGCTTGCTTGTGATCTAGGTGTGGTTTTGCGGCCTCCGTGCAGAGGTCGAGGTGGCGTGCACTTCAGAGTAATCCACCAATCTCAGGGTTTTCAGGATTCTGGGACTTCACTTATGTGAAAAATGTATTTTTAGGGGAAATAAAAGGGGATATACACAAGGTATTTAGTGTTTAACCATTATGGGTATTGGAGCCCTTTCACAGCACGGCCATCTTCCAGTGCTGGAAAAGTCAGTGTTATCCAGCAATCACTCCAATGGTGTAAGCTTCAGGGAGTAACTACCAACCTCCCATGTATCAATGAAAGAAATAAAGAATTGAAGCTCACCAATATGCCAAAAAGTAATTCACTTTATTGTAGAGACAGGCAGGGTCCAAATACCACGACGTTTCGGGGCAGTATGCCCCTTAATCATGTGATAACAACCTATACAGGTACACCTGTTTAAATAGCTTACCTGGGATTAACCCTTACAATCTTTCTAACAATACAATAATAGAGGGACAGCGCCATCTAGCGGCCCCCAAGGTGTATAATTACCTAGTGTTAAAATAAAACCAAAGACAAAAAACAGCTATGAAGCCCTAATTACAGATTCAAACTATGTCAAAAAGCTTTATTATTATTTATTTAAATAGTTTTTAACCCATCACATTTAAATCACTATGTAACTATAGAAAATGTCAGAATAAATTTATCATTATATATGAACATAATAGAGAGATAGATCAGTAAAAAACTGACCAATCTATCTCTCTATTAAGCCCCCTTGGTTCCAAGGTGTCAAGGTGAAAAATCCAAAAGGATTCTCTTTGCTTAAGCAAAACTTCCCTATTTCCACCCCTTCTAGGGGCTTTCACCTGTTCAATCACCTGAAACCTAAGTTGGCTTATCTGATGGCCTGCTGCCAAAAAATGATAGGCCACTGGGGTTGACACTTTACCACATCTGATGTTGCTCTTGTGCTCAGTTATTCTGTCCCGGACCCTCCTAGTGGACTCACCAACATAGGCCTTCCCACATGGACACTTGATCATGTATATGACATAACTACTGTTGCAAGTGAAAAAATCCCTATAATTAAATCTATGCCCACTATGTGGATGTAAAAAATAGGGACTTTTCACTATGCAACTGCAGTTGCTACAACCAAGACAAGGGAAACAACCAAGATTTTTTTTAGTGATAAACCTTTGGGATGTAGATTTGACAGAACCCATGTCAGCCTGTATCAATGAATCCCTAAGGCTTTTACTACGCTTGTAGGCTGGCATGGGAAACTTGTCAAACTCCTCAACATCCACATTACATCTTCTCAAGATGCCCCAATGTCTCTGTATAATTTTCAACACCTGATCACTCTGTCTAGAAAACTCAGATACAAATACCATCCTTTTTTGATTTTTATCAGAGAGTTTTCTAGCTTTTAGAAGGGCATCACAATCCAACTGGGACACCATATCAATGGTGTCCGAAATCAGATCCTGTGGATAGCCACGTTCCAAAAACTTGTCACCCATCTCTGCCAATCTCATTGGAACCTTGGATGTTTCTGTGACAATCCTTTTAACCCTAAGTAATTGACTTTTGGGTAGTGACCTGATCAAGGAGGGATGATGAGCACTGTCATACATCAATAAATTATTCCTGTCAGTTTCTTTTCTGAAAATATCAGTTTTAAAACTGAAACCATCCTTGATCACGGTCACATCCAAAAAATCAATAGAACTCTCACTGAAAGTCAGTGTAAATTTGATATTGTTAGTTGAATGGTTTAATTCAGATACAAAAAGCTTGAGGGCCCCAACGTCGCCCAGCCAAACCCCAAAAATATCATCAATGTAGCGCCACCAGGTGGCGCCACATTGACGAAATAGGGCATTTTCAAAAACAAACTTCTCTTCAAAGAGATTCATAAAAATGTTGGCATAATTAGGGGCGACGTTGGAGCCCATAGCCATACCTTGCAACTGTAAATAATATAAGTCCTCAAAGAGAAAATAATTATTATAAAGAATTAATTCTAACAGCTGCAAGATAAATTCGACCTGAGTTTCTGAATGTGACCCAGCAGTGAGCAAAGCATGTTGCACAGCTCCTAGGCCACTCTCATGAGTGATAGATGTGTATAAACTGGAAACATCCAAACTGAAAAGAATAAACTTGTCAGTCTGGAGTTGCAAGTTGCTCAGCTTAATCAAAAAATCATTAGTGTCTTTAATGAAGGTACTTGACTGCTCCACCAGTGGTCTCAATACTCTATCTAAAAAAATGGAAATATTTGAAAAGACGGAATTGGTACCCGCTACAATAGGACGCCCTGGTGGAGCAGTCAAGGACTTGTGAATCTTAGGCAGGACATATAGCACAGCTGTGATTGGGTCAGTCACGATTAAAAATTTAGCTGTTTTAGCATCAATTAAAGCATTATTCAATGCAAATTTGACAGTGGATTGAATCTCTCTAGAAATCTTATTAATTGGATTACCTGCAATTACCTTATATACCTCCTTAGTGCCAAGTTGACGATAAACCTCTGTTCTATAGTCGGTCTTATTTAAAACAACTGTCGCTCCGCCCTTATCAGCCTGCTTCAATATCACTTTATTGTTAGATTTCAATGATTTCAAGGCTGAATGATCAGCAGATGTGAAGTTAAACAACCTAGGTTTACCTTTAGATTTACATAACTTAGTTTTAGCCTGCAAATCATTCAAATCAGACAGAACTAACTTTTCAAAGGTCTCAATACTGTGGTCAGTGGTAGAGGGAAAAAAAGAGCTTTTGTTAAATAACCCTAAATGTTTAATGCTCAAGTTATTAACTTTATTATCCCCAATGATGTTACACCCAACAGACCCACTGCAATTCAACCTTGTACCAATTTGAGAAACATTACTTGTCTTGTTATTATGCCAAAATTTTAACCTTATATTGCGGAAAAATTTGTGAATGTCTCTATTCAAATTGAAGAAATCACAGTCCTTGAATGGACAAAAAGACAGTCCCTTCTGGAGAACAGATGCTTCTCTCTCAGCAAGTTGACAGTCCGAGATATTAAAGACTATATTTTGTTGCGGGCCCGCGTCACCCTCTGTGAGGATGCCTTGCCCGATTTGGCTGTTACCTTTGGTTTCACTTTTGCTCCCTTTTGGGCCCCGGCGGTGTCTGCGGCCGCTTCTCCTGGGCTGTCGTTGCCCTCTCCCTGGGAAAAATCCGTGGATGAATCGGAGCTGCTGCCTGACACTGCATGACGAGATTGCTGTCTTCTCCGTGAACCGGAAGTGACGCGGCGCTCCTTCCCCATTGGATCGTAGACCCACCTGTAGACTCTATTGGAGGAGTAGTCATCAGAGTCTCTCTGAAATTTTAACCGTTTCCTCTCCTCAATGGTCGACCGCATCTCTGCCAATAACTCCTTACTAGCCGTAAGCAACTTGTCAGAATCAGCAGATGACATCGTTTGCCGGATCTCCTCCTCTAAAGCAGCAATCTCTCCTTTTAGTTTATCCAAATCGATCTGAAGATATTCCACAGTCAGAACGATTAGGTCAAAGGAACACTTATTGAGAATCTGCTCAAGCTTATGGCAATATTCAGGATTGTCCTTCAGCAAGGTGGGTCTAATATTCATTCGTAATCCTCTGGGGATTCTTTTCACCCGATGATATTCAGCCAGGGTCGTGCCAGACTCCACCCCGATGATTTTCTCTTTATATGGGATAGCACTGAAACAGAAGCCACCAACTTTGTTCGCCATCTAAATACGAATTATATGGGTTTGGAATTTACTTCTAAGATAGGTCAGGAATGTATTGATTATTTGGATTTGGTTCTGTTTTAGGATCATGAGGGAAATGTAGCTACAAAGACACATTTCAAGTCAGTTGATACCAACAGTTATCTGGATAGTGTTTCTCAATAGACTTGGTCATATTGTTTATTGTTCCCTTTTCTTTCTGAGCCCGTGTATACACATGTATAGTCATATTAGATTTATTTTCCACCTTAAATAGGTGTACCTGTATTTCTACTAAGAATATTGGTTGTACTGTTTCCAATTCATGCTTGCACTATATTTTAATTTCTATTTGATGCATACTTTGTTATATTTTAGACATTTGATGACATTTTGTTATATCTTAGAAATATTGATTTTTTTTTTTGCATTACTATAGTTTTTCTTATCTGTGAGTGATCTACCTATACCTGTCATTTTAATCGCACATGCCGATATAAGATGTTCCTTTATTTCACTGTTTTCAAAGATGGGTTTAAGTTCTATCTACAATCTCTAAATCCTATTGCTCAATAAACTTGATAAAGGCGCACTACACAGTGCCGAAACGCATAGTAATATATCTGCCAATAGAGGTAGCAACTACTATTTCCTTTGTAAACGTTCACGGATCTTCCACGAAATTAAAACCTTTTTTCCATCCTTGGAATACTTCTAACCGAGAGCGACCAGAGGAGAGGAATCTGTAATCGAACCAAAACGATTGATGAAGTAATACCCGTGACCATCCACACGTGTGAGTGCACAGAGCTGATTACCCGCAGTGACCAAAGACGCCTCCGCAACCCCTCCAGCACCTGCCGTCTGAGTGTTTCAACATGTGTTTGATCCTTTGTGGAGTGTGATACCACCTGGCTATGTATTTATAATTCATCTCCTGTACTTTGGAGGAGACAGAGGCTTTTGCATTGTTGTAAAATACTGTGTGCCAATCTTTTTTTTTTTTTGCGGATTTTCTAGCTCTGCATTCCATTTGTGAGTATATGAGGGGAGGGAACTGCCCTCTGAGTTCAGAAGGAGTTGGTATGTTTTGGATATGTTGTGTTTGGGGGGTGGATTCATAATACATAAAGTCTCATATGGAGTTAATGGTCATGTAGTATGTGTTTTCATACGATGTGAGTCTAAGTAATGCTTGATTTGGGTATATGTAAACCAGTCAATAGTTGAGTCATCTTCTGTCACTTCTGCTAAGGTTTTTAATTTGTTGCCCGAAAGCAACTTATGTTTTGCTATTTGATTTATGTGCATAGCTGTTTGATCTTTTTATAATGGTTTAGAGAGTGGTATGTCCGGATTGGCTGTATATGAAGTGAGCGGGGAATAGGGTGTGGATATGTGTGGTTGTGGGTTTAGAATTTTGTACCATTTCTGGTAAATATCCTCTAAAAATGGATAGTTTTTCCCTTGTTTGGGTCTAGATGATGAGGGTAACCAGCCTAGTGCTCCTATGTTAGGCGTTTGGAGAATGTCGGCACTAAGTTGTACCCAAGTCTTATCTGAGGAGTTTGCACATACAACAAAAGAAAAGGGGGCGCCCTTGAGAGTATCTATAAATGGTAATATGTAGTATATGAGGTAGCTTATATGTTACCAATAGAAATGCACTTTTCAGTATAAATGATGATACACTGATTCAGTAGTAACTAGTATATATGTTGTGGACAGAGTAAATAGATGTTAACCTATACAATTTGATAATCACAATGTTAATAGGACAGTTGTATCTCACTCAAAACTAGTATATACGTTGTGAACAGAGTAAATAGATGTTAGCCTAAACAATTTGATAATCACAATGTTAATAGGATAGTTATATCTCACTCAAAGATAGTGGTTAATGGGTGACAATGATCACTATATTGTCCTTTATAAAGGTCTTGATAGTAGAATACCAAGGCAGCAATCTGTAGTGGTCCAGACCAGGATCCAATTAAGCAATCTAAAATATCAAACAGAGACAGATGCGCCACATGGCCCAATATTGTAGTTTCCAAATTTATGTAGATTTTACTATATAGTTGAACTCACATGTATTGGAGCACCTCAATTGGTGCAAATGACACAGTCTGGGATCTATAACAGTCACCCAGCAGACCGGCCTCTCGAGTTGTTCAGGGTCTGTGTAAAATAGAAAACACAAAAAAGCCTATATGGCCTAGTATTGTATGACTAGAGTGATTTCACACCAGATAGTAGTATAAGATTTTGAACTCACATTTGGTGAAGCATCCCCAATGATGCTATAGAGACTGAATTAATCCCAGCTTGTCTCTATAGCATCATTGGGGATGCTTCACCAAATGTGAGTTCAAAATCTTATACTACTATCTGGTGTGAAATCACTCTAGTCATACAATACTAGGCCATATAGGCTTTTTTGTGTTTTCTATTTTACACAGACCCTGAACAACTCGAGAGGCCGGTCTGCTGGGTGACTGTTATAGATCCCAGACTGTGTCATTTGCACCAATTGAGGTGCTCCAATACATGTGAGTTCAACTATATAGTAAAATCTACATAAATTTGGAAACTACAATATTGGGCCATGTGGCGCATCTGTCTCTGTTTGATATTTGAGTTTGCACATAGTTCAGCTTGTACTTGTAGAGTAATTGCTTTTTTGTAAAGGTCTAAATTTGGCATACCCAGACCCCCTCTTTCCTTTGTGAGATAAAGAGAGTGTTTATTGACTCTTGACTATTGGTTTAATATCTTTCCAGATAAATCTTTCTAAAGTGAAAAGTAGGCGCTGAAGATATTTATGGTTTAAAGGGATAGGGAGTGTTTGGAGGTAGTAGAGTATTCTGGGAAGAATATTCATTTTTATTACCCCTATACGGCCTAACCATGAGATGTTTGTTTTCCAAGATGATAAATCATTAGTGATGTTGTATCACTAGTGATGTTGTAAAGGGGTTTATAATTGGCTTCAAAAAATTTAGATGGTGTTGGAGTTAGATACCCAAATATTTCAGTTTGAAGGGTTGTATAGAGAGTGGGCAACCCACCAAGGCTCCCCCCATCTCATCTTCGGGAACCGATATATTCATTAATTCGGATTTGTTCAAATTTAGATGGAAGTTGGAAACCTCACCATACTTATTAAATTCTGCAAGGGTAGCCAGGACTGATTGTTTGGGTGATGATTAGGTAAGAAGTATATCATCCGCATACATTGCTAGTTTGTGTTCTTTCTGACCAACTTTAATGCCAGATATCAAGTTGTTATGTCTGATCTTTTGAGCTAATACTTCCACCGAGAGTGCAAATAGGAGGGGGGATAAAGGGCATCCCTGCCTCGTCCCATTGCGGATATGGAAGGGGCGTGACAATATCCCATTGACTTTGACCTGAGCTGTGGGGTTGGAATATAACACAAAGACCTTGTTAATAAACCCAGTGCTGAAATGCATGTGGGGCAGAGTAGCCTTTAAAAATCCAAGTTAACTCTATCAAAGGCCTTTTCGGTGTCAGTGGAAATAAGGAACATTGGGATGTGGTTATTTTGGGAATAAGATATAAGCTGAGTTACTTTAATGGTATTGTCTCAGGCTTCTCTTCCGGGGACAAAGTCCACTTTGTCTGGCGAAATCAAGCGGGACAGAAGTTTATTAAGGCGAGTGGCTAATATCTTTGCATATATCTTTACGTCTATATTTAATAAAGAAATGGGCCTAAAGGTTTCCGGCTTATTGGGGGTTTCCCTGGCTTTGGAAGGACTGTGACATGTGCTGATAACATATTGGGGGGAAAACCCTCAGACTCCTCTAGTGAGTTGAATAGATTCATTATGTGTGGGACCAGTATAGGTGCATATAATTTGTAGTATCTGGCACTAAAGCCGTCTGTGCCTGGGCTCTTTACTCCTGGGAGGTCTTTAATTGTAGAGATGATCTCCTCTAGAGATATGGGTTTGTCTAAAAAGGTAAAAAAACGTAATATTTTCATATTAACTGCTGGATAATAAAAATACAACTTTAAAAAAAAAAATACACTAAAAAGAATGAGCTTACAATGTTGAACCCTAAAACCGACACAGCAGAAGCTACATTTTTGTATCATACGTCTGAGGTCAATAGAATGCAGAAACATGGTCCTAGCAATTAACAGACCGTTATATTAAACTTTGCCATCTTAAACGGATAGTAAACCCAAAACTGTTATTTTTTGATTCAGACAGAGCAGGCAATTTCAAGCAACTTTCTAATTTACTCCTATTATCGATTTTTCTTCCTTCTCTTGGTATCTTTATTTAAAGAGCAGAAATGTATGTTTAAGAGCCGGCCCGTTTTGGTTCAGAACCTGGGTTTACTATCCCTTTAAGGCTTTTTTTAAATGATTGTAGTTTACAAGTTCGAGGTACCAACATTGCCAAATAAAATTTATATTCTGGTGTGATAATTAAGGTGTAGTAGAATTATTCGACACACTATTAATTCAGAAATGGCCATTCTTCACTATGCTTAACTGTAAAAAGCTGTCAAGAAAATATCATATGAACATCTCAGTGTAAAAAAAGGACATTTTACTTCACAATATCTTCCGCTTATGAAAGTGCTCTGTGATCCAGAACTACTCTTTTTAATGTCATCTGCATGGTGAAAAAAAACAGCCAATCACCTTAATCATTTCTGAGTTCACACTTTGCTTTACTGTTCTAATGAGATTTCATCGAATTCTCACAGGATATCATAGCAACCTTCCTTAATCGGAGGAGGGAAATAAAGTGGCTCTACCTGCACATGCCAGATGCATGCTACTGTGGAAGTCCTGGGACTAGCTTTCTGAATAGATCCTTAATGTTTATTTACAGTGGGATGTGGCTACTAAGGAAATCTTTTATATAGAGATGTTCAGGTGCTATTTTCTAGTCAACTTTTTTATGCTTTCAAATAATTCAACATTTGGGTATTATATCCCTTTAAATTGTTTATCCCCTTACATCTGTTTTTATGTCCACAATGTTACAGGCATCTCCAATAAAACAGGTGTTTTTTATTCTTAAAGCTTTTCTCTCTTCTTGCCAGCTAGTAGCATATATAAACAAATTCAGACACTATTGCCTACAACACTTATGGACACTACCCTTTATATATTAATGGCAAAAATAACATTATTTATAACAAAATTGATTTGATCAACATGCTGCACAGCCTTAAAGAGCTTCATTTATTTTCCTTGGAAACAGAACTCAACCCTCATGCTTTTCAACAGGACTGACAAGATTCAGATCAGTGAAGCCTTGGAGGCCTAACTTTTTTCCCCAAAATACTTATCTTTGCTTTTTTTAAGCATATTTAAATAAGCTAACATTACTAGAAAATCTAAATCCAAACTGTGAGATATGAGAATTCAGAAATTCCTTCTCACTTTGACAGCATTAAATTTAATCTTCTATTAAAAAAAACAAAAAAAAACTATCCAGTCAAGACAAGGCCGTCGAGTCACCAATGTTTCATACACACAAAAAACAAAATGAAAGTGATTTTTATGAGTATTTGTTAAACAAAATAATCTCAGACAGTTCAGGGAGTCTCCCTGATTGGAATAGCAACTCCCTGATGCCAGCAAATGGAATGCAATCTCCCTGAAACTCCAAGTACCATGATCCAATGTGGCCCAAATCCAGGAAAGTGTTTCTTTAAGGAATGCCTTTAGTTGCTGGGACGTTATAGAACCCTCAAAGCATGCACCAGTAACCAAAAAGCCCATTTTAATAAAATAAAAACACAAATACTACCTTATTTATTGCACGTAATTAAACTTTGTATTCTAAAATATTTGAGCATTCAACAAGCGTACGATCACTGGAAAATAGCGGCTAGATTACGAGTTTTGCGTTATGAGGGGTGCGGTACTAACTTGCACGTTATTGTCACCACTCACTTACCTACAGCGCTGGTATTACAGGTTTTTATAAACCCAGCGTTAAAAGGCAAGAAGTGAGCGTAGAGCAAAACTGTGCTCCATAACGCACTCCAATACCAGCGCTGCTTAAGTCAGCGGTGAGATGGTTGTACGTGCTTGTGCACGATTTCCCCATAGACATCAGTAGGGAGAGCTGGCTGAGAAAAAGTCTAACACCTGCAAAAAAAGCAGCGTAACGCTCCGTAACGCAGCCCCATTGATTCCTACGGGGAAACACATTTTATGTTTACACCTAACACCCTAACATGAAGCCCGAGTCTAAACACCCATAATCTTACACTTATTAACTCCTAATCTGCTGCCCCCAACATCGCCAACACCTACATTATACTTATTAACCCCTAATCTGCGGCCCCCAACATCACCGACACCTACATTATATTTATTAACCCCTAAACTGCCGTCCAGACATCGCTGACACCTACATTATACTTATTAACCCTTAATCTGCCGCTCTGGACATTGCCGCCACTATAATAAACATATTAATCCCTAAACCGCTGCACTCCCGCATCGCAAACACTAGTTAAATATTATTAACCCCTAATCTGCCACCCCTAACATCGTCGCCACCTGCCTACATTTATTAACCCCTAATCTGCCGTCCCCAATGTCGCCGCCACTATACTAAAGTTATTAACCCCTAACCCTAAGTCTAACCCTAACCCCCCCAACTTAAATATAATTAAAATAAATCGAAAGAAAACCTACTATTAATATCTAAATAATTCCTATCTAAAACTAAATACTTACCTGTAAAATAAACCCTAAGCTAGCTACAATATAACTAATAGTTACATTCACCTAGATTTAGAGTTTTGGGTTAGCCGTCCAAACCAGTAGTTAAGAGCTTTATGGGCTAACGCCGGTTCATAAAGCTCTTAACTACTGTGCTCTAAAGTACACTAACACCCATAAACTACCTATGCACCCCTAAACCGAGGTCCCCCCACATCGCCGCCACTATAATTCAATTTTTTAACCCCTAATCTGCCGACCGCACACCGCCGCAACCTACATTATCCCTATGTACCCCTAATCTGCTGCCCCTAACTTCGCGAGATACCTACATAATATTTATTATCCCCTAATCTGCCCCCCCCCAACGTCGCCGCTACCTACCTACACTTATTAACCTCTAATCTGCCAACCGGACCTCGCAGCCACTATAATAAATGTATTAACCCCTAAACCGCCTCACTCCTGCCTCAAAAACCCTATAATAAATAGTATTAACCCCTAATCTGCCCTCCCTAACATCGCCGACACCTAACTTCAAGTATTAACCCCTAATCTGCCGACCGGACCTCGCCGCTACTCTAATAAATGTATTAACCCCTAAACCGCCTCACTCCCTCCTCAAAAACCCTATAATAAATAGTATTAACCCCTAATCGGCCCTCCCTAACATCGCTGACACCTAACTTCAAGTATTAACCCCTAATCTGCCGACCGGACCTCGCCGCTACTATAATAAATGTATTAACCCCTAAAGCTAAGTCTAACCCTAACACTAACACCCCCCTAAGTTAAATATAATTTAAATCTAACGAAATAAAATAAATCTTATTAAATAAATTAATCTTATTTAAAGCTAAATACTTACCTGTAAAACAAACCCTAATATAGCTACAATATAAATAATAATTAACGAATGATTCAATCAGCCAATCAGATTTTTCCTACCTTAATTCCGATTGGCTGATAGAATCCTATCAGCCAATCAGAATTCGAGGGAAGCCATCTTGGATGACGTCACTTAAAGGAACCTTCATTCATCGGGAGTCGCCGGAAGAAGAGGATGGATCCGCGTCGGCTGCTTCAAGATGGTCCTGCTCCGCGCCGAATGGATGAAGATAGAAGACGCCGCCTGGATGAACAGGTCCGGATGTCCTCTTCTTGCCGGATAGGATGAAGACTTCGGAGCCTCTTCTGGACCTCTTCTTGCCGGATAGGATGAAGACTTCGAACCCTCTTCTGGACGGATCGGTGATACCCGGCGTGGTGAGGATAAGGTAGGGAGATCTTCAGGGGCTTAGTGTTAGGTTTTTTAAGGGGGGTTTGGGTTAGATTAGGGGTATGTGGGTGGTGAGTTGTAATGTTGGGGGGGGTATTGTATGTTTTTCTTAAATGCAAAAGAGCTGTTTACTTTGGGGCATGCCCTGCAAAAGGCCCTTTTAAGGGCTGGTAAGGTAAAAGAGCTGTTAACTTTTTATTTTAGAATAGGGTATGGCATGTTTTTATTTTGGGGGGCTTTGTTATTTTTTTAGGGGGCTTAGAGTAGGTGTAATTAGTTTAAAATTCTTGTAATCTTTTTTTATTTTTTGTAATTTAGTGTTTGTTTTTTTTATAATTTAGTTTAGTTGATTTAATTGTAGATAATTGTAGGTAGTTTAATTAATTTATTGATAGTGTAGTGTTAGGTTTAATTGTAACTTAGGTTAGGATTTATTTTACAGGTAATTTTGTAATTATTTTAACTAGGTAGCTATTAAATAGTTATTAACTATTTAATAGCTATTGTACCTGGTTAAAATAAATACAAAGTTGCCTGTAAAATAAATATAAATCCTAAAATAGCTACAATATAATTATTCGTTATATGGTAGCTATATTAGGGTTTATTTTACAGGTAAGTATTTAGCTTTAAATAGGATTAATTTATTTAATAAGATTTATTTTATTTCGTTAGATTTAAATTATATTTAACTTAGGGGGTGTTAGTGTTAGGGTTAGACTTAGCTTTAGGGGTTAATACATTTATTATAGTAGCGGCGAGGTCAGGTCGGCAGATTAGGGGTTAATAAGTGTAGGTAAGGTAGCGGCGATTAATAAATATAATATAGGGGTCAGCGATGTTAGGGCAGCAGATTAGAGGTACATAGCTATAATGTAGGTTGCGGCGGTGTACGGAGCGGCAGATTAGGGGTTAATAATAAAATGCAGGTGTCAGAGATAGTGGGGGCAGCAGATTAGGGGTTAATAAGTGTAAGGTTAGGGGTGTTTAGACTCGGGGTACGTTAGGGTGTTAGGTGCAGACTTAGGAAGTGTTTCCCCATTAGGAAACAATGGGGCTGCGTTAGGAGCTGAACGCTGCTTTTTTGCAGGTGTTTGGTTTTTTTCCAGCTCAAACTGCCCCATTGTTTCCTATGGAGGAATCGTGCACGAGCACGTTTTTGAAGCTGGCCGCGTCCGTAAGCAACGCTGGTATTGAGAGTTGAAGTGGCGGTAAATTATGCTCTACGCTCCCTTTTTGGAGCCTAACGCAACCCTTCAGAGAACTCTCAATACCAGCGTTATTTAAAAGGTGCGGGGGGAAAAAAACACGCGTAGCTAACGCATCCCTTTGGCCGCAAAACTCTAAATCTAGCCGATTGTATCTAGCTTAGGTTTTATTTTTATTTCACAGGCAAGTTTGTATTTATTTTAACTAGGTAGAATAGTTACTAAATAGTTATTAACTATTTAATAACTACCTAGCTAAAATAAGTACAAATTGACCTGTAAAATAAAACCTAACCTGTCTTACACTAACACCTAACCTAACCCTACAATTAAATAAATTCCCTAAATTAAATACAATCCCCTAAATTAAATACAATTTAAGCTAAATTACAAAAACACAAACACTAAATTACAGAACATAAAAAAACATATTACAAGATCTTTAAACTAATTACATATAATCTAATAGCCCTTGGAACAGCCAATAGAATGCGAGCTCAATCCTATTGGCTGATTGGATCAGCCAATAGGATTGAAGTTCAATCCAATTGGCTGATTGCATCAGCCAATAGGATTTTTTCAACCTTAATTCCGATTGGCTGATAGAATTCTATCAGCCAATCGGAATCTAAGGGAATCTAAGGGACATAATACTCATATGCTAAATCACTTGAAACTGATGCAGTATAACTGTAAAAAGCTGACAGGAAAATATCACCTGAGCATCTCTATGTAAAAAAGGAAGATATTTTACCTCACAATCTCCTCAGCTCAGCAGAGTAAGTTCTGTGTGAAAAGTTATACTTCACCTGCTCCCAGCTGCAGGTAAAAATAAAAAAAAATGAAGAAATGAACAGCAGCCAATCAGCATCAGCAGTGCTGAGGTCATGAACTCTTACTGTGATCTCATGAGATTTGACTTAACTCTCATGAGATTTCATAATAATCTTCCTTTACCTGATTGGTGAAATAATATGAGAGTTCACGAGGCTCATCCTTTCAGCTGTCCCAGGACAGACACACTAAAATGCTGCTTAGAAATCCTTTACAATGGGAGGTGGCTACTGAAGAACTTTTGCGGTAAAATATCTTTCTTTTTTACATAAAGATGTTCAGGAGATATTTTCTAGTCAGCTTTTTACAGTTTTACTGCATCACTTTCAAGTGTTTAAACACTTGGGTATTATGGCCCTTTAAAGAGATATTCATTCTGGAAGAAGACTTCATTGGAAGATGGTGCTCCGCGCCGGATGTCTTGAAGACGGAGCTGATCCGCGCCGGATGGATGAAGATAGAAGATGCCGTCTGGATGAAGACTTCTGCCCGTCTGGAGGACCACTTCTCCCGGCTTGGATGAAGACTTCTCCCGGCTTCGTTGAGGACTTCTTGCCACTTCAATGAGGACTTCTCCCGGCTTCGTTGAGGATGGATGTCGGATCTTCAAAACTGTAAGTGGATCTTCAGGGTTTAGTGTTAGGTATTTTTAAGGGTTTATTGGGTGGGTTTTATTTTTAGGCTAGGGCTTTGGGCCGCAATAGAGTTAAATGCCCTTTTAAGGGCAATGCCCATCCAAATGCCCTTTTCGGGGCAATGGGAAGCTTAGGTTTTTTTAGTTAGGGTTTTATTTGGGGGGTTGGTTGTGTGGGTGGTGGGTTTTACTGTTGGGGGGTTGTTTGTATTTTTTTTCAGGTAAAAGAGCTGATTTATTTTGGGAAATACCCCGCAAAAGGCTGTTTTAAGGGCTATTGGTAGTTTAGTTTAGGCTAGGGTTTTTTTTTATTTTTGGTGGGCTTTTTTAATTTTGATAGGGCTATTAAATTAGGTATAATTAGTTTAAATATCTTGTAATTTGTTTTTTATTTTGTGTAATTTAGTTTTTTTTTTTTTTGTAATTTAGGTAATTGTATTTAATTTAGGTAATTGTATTTAATTTAGGTAATTTATTTAATTGTAGTGTAGTGTAGTGTTAGGTGTTATTGTAACTTAGGTTAGGTTTTATTTTACAGGTAAATTTGTATTTATTTTAGCTAGGTAGTTAGTAAATAGTTAATAACTATTTAGTAACTATTCTACCTAGTTAAAATAAATACAAATTTGCCTGTAAAATAAAAATAAACCCTAAGCTAGCTACAATGTAACTATTAGTTATATTGTAGCTAGCTTAGGGTTTATTATATAGGTAAGTATTTAGTTTTAAATAGGAATTATTTATTTATTAATAGTAGGTTTTATTTAGATTTATTTTAATTATATTTAAGTTAGGGGGGTGTTAGGGGGTGTTAGGGTTAGGGTTAGACTTAGGTTTAGGGGTTAATAAATTTAGTATAGTGGCGGCAACGTTGGGGGCGGCAGATTAGGGGTTAATAAATTAAGGTAGGTGGCGGCGATGTTAAGGACAGCAGATTATGGGGTTAATAATATTTAACTAATGTTTGCGAGGCGGGAGTATGGTGGTTTAGGGGTTAATATGTTTATTATAGTGGTGGCGATGTCGGGAGCGGCAGATTAGGGGTTAATAATGTTATTATAGTGTTTGCAATGTGGGAGAGCTTCGGTTTAGGGGTTAATAGGTAGTTTATGGGTGTTAGTGTACTTTTTAGCACTTTAGTTATGAGTTTTATGCTACAGCATTGTAGTGTAAAACTCATAACTACTGACTATAGAATGCGTTATGAATCTTGACGGTATAGGGTGTACCGCTCACTTTTTGGCCTCCCAGGACAAGCTTGTAATACCGGCGCTATGGAAGTCCCATAGAAAATAGACTATACGCAATTTGCGTAAGTTGATTTGCGGTAAGACCAAAAAAGTGTGCGGTGCCCCTAAATCTGCAAGACTCGTAATAGCAGCGGTAGTAAAAAAGCAGCGTTATGAGCCTTAACGCTGCTTTTTTTACTCATAACGTAATCTAGCCGTAGGTTTGTTGTAAGTGGCTGTGCAATAAAGCTACTTTTTTAATGTGACTTTAGTGGGAAGCTACTTTAATGATAACTCTCTATCTTATTTAGGGTTTCAAGGTGTCCAATATATAACGGGGGGGGCGGTGGCGGCGCAGTAGCGGGTGAAGCCACCTCCCTGACATGAGTCTTTGCAGGTTGGGATGTCTGTAAATCTATAATGTATATTTTATAGAATAGTAACAGCTCTCTTGGGCCTAGATTTGGAGTTCGGCGGTAGCCGTCAAAACCAGCGTTAGAGGCTCCTAACGCTGGTTTTAGGCTACCGCTGGTATTTGGAGTCAGTGATTAAAGGGTCTAACGCTCACTTTTCAGCCGCGACTTTTCCATACCGCAGATCCCCCTACGCCATTTGCGTAGCCTATATTTTCAATGGGATCTTTCTAACGCTGGTATTTAGAGTCGTTTCTGAAGTGAGCGTTAGAGCTCTAACGACAAGATTCCAGCCGCCTGAAAATAGCAGGAGTTAAGAGCTTTCTGGCTAACGCCGGTTTATAAAGCTCTTAACTACTGTACCCTAAAGTACACTAACACCCATAAACTACCTATGTACCCCTAAACCGAGGTCCCCCCACACCGCCGCCACTCGATTAAAATTTTTAACCCCTAATCTGCTGACCGCCACCTACGTTATACTTATGTACCCCTAATCTGCTGCCCCTAACCCCGCCGACCCCTGTATTACATTTATTAACCCCTAACTTGCCCCCCACAACGTCGCCGCCAGCTACTTAAAATAATTAACCCCTAATCTTCCGACCGCAAATCGCCGCCACCTACGTTATCCCTATGTACCCCTAATCTGCTGCCCTAACATCGCCGACCCCTATATTATATTTATTAACCCCTAATCTGCCCCCCTCAACGTCGCCGACACCTGCCTACACTTATTAACCCCTAATCTGCCGAGCGGACCTGAGCGCTACTATAATAAATGTATTAACCCCTAATCCGCCTCACTAACCCTATCATAAATAGTATTAACCCCTAATCTGCCCTCCCTAACATCGCCGACACCTAACTTCAATTATTAACCCCTAATCTGCCGACCAGAGCTCACCGCTATTCTAATAAATGTATTAACCCCTAAAGCTAAGTCTAACACTAACACCCCCCTAAGTTAAATATAATTTTTATCTAACAAAATAAATTAACTCTTATTAAATAAATTATTCCTATTTAAAGCTAAATACTTACCTGTAAAATAAATCCTAATATAGCTACAATATAAATTATAATTATATTATAGCTATTTTAGGATTAATATTTATTTTACAGGCAACTTTGTAATTATTTTAACCAGGTACAATAGCTATTAAATAGTTAAGAACTATTTAATAGTTACCTAGTTAAAATAATTAAAAATTACCTGTAAAATAAATCCTAACCTAAGTTACACTTAAACCTAACACTACCCTATCAATAAAATAATTAAATAAACTACCTACAATTACCTACAATTAACCTAACACTACACTATCAATAAATTAATTAAACACAATTCCTGCAAATAAATACAATTAAATAAACTAGCTAAAGTACAAAAAATAAAAAAGAACTAAGTTACAGAAAATAAAAAAATATTTACAAACATAAGAAAAATATTACAACAATTTTAAACTAATTACACCTACTCTAAGCCCCCTAATAAAATAACAAAGCCCCCCAAAATAAATAATTCCCTACCCTATTCTAAATTAAAAAAGTTACAAGCTCTTTTACCTTACCAGCCCTGAACAGGGCCCTTTGCGGGGCATGCCCCAAGAATTTCAGCTCTTTTGCCTGTAAAAAAAAACATACAATACCCCCCCCCCAACATTACAACCCACCACCCACATACCCCTAATCTAACCCAAACCCCCCTTAAATAAACCTAACACTAAGCCCCTGAAGATCTTCCTACCTTGTCTTCACCATCCAGGTATCACCGATCCGTCCTGGCTCCAAGATCTTCATCCAACCCAAGCGGGGGTTGGCGATCCATAATCCGGTCCAGAAGAGGCTCCAAAGTCTTCCTCCTATCCGGCAAGAAGAGGACATCCGGACCGGCAAACATCTTCTCCAAGCGGCATCTTCGATCTTCTTCCATCCGGAGCGAAGCGGCAGGATCCTGAAGACCTCCAGCGCGGAACATCCATCCGGACCGACGACTGAACGACGAATGACTGTTCCTTTAAGGGACGTCATCCAAGATGGCGTCCCTCGAATTCCGATTGGCTGATAGGATTCTATCAGCCAATCGGAATTAAGGTAGGAATTTTCTGATTGGCTGATGGAATCAGCCAATCAGAATCTAGTTCAATCCGATTGGCCGATCCAATCAGCCAATCAGATTGAGCTCGCATTCTATTGGCCGATCGGAACAGCCAATAGAGTGTTAGGTGCAGACGTAGGAAGTGTTTCCCCATAGCAAACAATGGGGCTGCGTTAGGAGCTGAACGCTGCTTTTTTGCAGGTGTTAGGTTTTTTTTCAGCTCAAACAGCCCCATTGTTTCCTATGGGGGAATCGTGCACGAGCACGTTTTTGAGGCCGGCCGCGTCCGTAAGCAACTCTGGTATCGAGAGTTGCTTTTGCGGTAAAAATGCTCTACGCTCCTTTTTTGGAGCCTAACGCAGCATTTGTTTGAACTCTCGATACCAGAGTTAATTTTATGGTGCGGCCAGAAAAAAGCCTGCGGAGCGTTAACAGCCCTTTTACCGCCGAACTCCAAATCTAGGCCTTGGTATCCTTATATACATGATATCAAGGATTGGGGGAGAGAAAGGACAAAAGAGGGGTTTATAGCACTCAAATTCCTATTTTTGTAACATCCTGTACTTAAACAGTGAGTATAAATGGTATAATTGGGTATTTAAAATTTAAAATTTATTGTAATTTATTTAAAAAGGGATAACAACCCTCCTATTACCACACCAATAATAAAATATGTAACTATGGTACAAATAAGTAAAAACAACCACTCCTTACATTGTACTACAGCCCTGGGGTAGATGCCCCCCTGTATTCCTGGCCGATAACTGGATACTTTGGCTTCAGGTGACAGAGGCAAATCCCCAAGGCTGAGATTGTATGTATAGCTAGTAAGGAAAGAATTAGAGAACAAAGTGAGTTCAATGAACCTCACAAACGCATTTCGGCCGTTGAGCTGGCCTTTTACAATGTGTGCAAGTTCAAAAGAATCAAGCCGAATGACCCAGAGTGGCTTCTATATATACCCACCCTCTCATTGTTATTAGCCAATCTGTATCATGCATCTAACACACCCCTATTCTTAGCAAATCTCAGGCTTTATTAAACAAAAACATGCCTTCCTTATACGTGGTGACTTGTGATTGGGTGGAGGTGTGACAGTGTTATATGGTAATACTCATTGTAGCTACACCCCTTGTCACTTATGTCTGAAAAATTCAGACCATAACAGCACATCGGTCTCCACATATAATATACATATACTGTCCCTAATACTGAGCCATGTTACAATCGTCATGTGGATTAACAAGATCCAGATTGTTTAAACATATCTTCTGTAATGTTTTGGTATAGTTAGTAGTTCAACGGGGACGATTTGATATTTTATTGGGTAGCGTTGTATATTCACGCCTAATTGTAAACACGCCCCCTTATCTGACAGCTACCATAATGTTAAAAATATGTACCATCAATCCGGTTTGTCTGAGAGTTTAATAGGTTATTCATAAGCCAGTGTCATTATTACTCATAAACCATCTTCTGTGTAGTGACTTATAATTGGGTGGACACTCCTGTAATTTGTGTCTAGGAATGTTTGCCGTGGCGAAATGTCGGTCTCCACACATAATGTTAATATACTTTCCCCAATACTAAGGTCGGCATTTTGGTTATGAGTGATGTTAAAAGCCTCATTGCGATTTACGCAATCCACAATCTTTTAACATACATTCTACGAAATTTGGGAGTTATTAGTAATCCTACTGTGACAGGTCGACATTTCATAGGATAGTGTTATGTGTTCACGCCAACTTATAAAAAACCCCTCATTAGGTAGCTACCGTAGTGTTAGGAAAATGTTCATACATCTGGTATTATCATTAATCATAGCGTCTCAATCTTCATTCCGATGTAGTATATACCATAATTTATTGATTACTGCTATGAAATTAGGGGCTGTTAGTGATCCATCATTTACAATACAGTACATAATTTGATGGCATATCATATACGCCGTAAGAAGATATTAGTAGTAGAAAAGTTGTGTGAATGCGCATAAACAGCACGGGGATAAAGGTGAATTGTTTATTTGAGCAAAAAATAGGTTAGTTTGGTATGTTTCTTCTAAATAGGATATATTAATTTTAACTATAGTGATCAATGTTGACTAAGCTTATTTGGTGTAAATGCTATATAGCTTAATTATAAGATGCTATAGAATAAAAATCAAAAAACAAGAATTCAGATTGGCATTGCTGTTAGCAAAAACTTGTATGGATAATCGGACCTAAAAAGTCCTACGTACTATTTGATCCAAGTTTAAGCTGGATCTTAACTAGTGATACGTGTGTAACAAAAAAGTATCCTGCACTATGTATTTATAGGCTGGATTGAATGCGGTATAGCTGTATCAATAGATTGCACTATATTGTACTTTCTAGATTGAAATATATACCATATAATAATACAGAGTGAAAAATAGTGCGGTGTAGCTGTATCGATAGATTTGCACTATATTGCACTTTCTAAATGGAAATGTATACCATAAAATAATACAGAGTGAAAAATAAACACCAATCTTAGGTAAATATATTAATACAATTTATTGCACATATACTTTGAAAACATATACATAAAACCCTGTGGTGACCGGTCACTGAGTAAAAAACGTATGGTTAAAAAATCGATAAAAGTTTTAGAATGATTTTGAATAAGATTCCCTCTTGAACCTATATGTTTGTTTCTTATAAAAGTTCAAAATGAGAGAAGTTTAAGAAAGTAAAATTTCGTTTCTGTTATTGAAAAATATCGTAGAGTTTTGGTGAGGCTTTTATCTTTCTATATATGCCCAGTTCTTTCAAAATCGTGTTGTACGTTAGATTTCTTGAAATAAAAGTCTACTTTTCAGACCGTGTTAGTCTAACCACACTGCCGGGCTGATACACTCTGAAGTGCTTACCTGTTCTGCGGTCGTACCTTACTGCGGTAGCACTAGTGTCTCTACAGCTTGCGGCTAGTTGGTGACATCACACGCTACGTCTGAGGTTAGGTGAAGTAGATCCGTCCGATATCCTTGCTCTTGGCTTCTTAACTCTGCGCAGAGTGCTCGGCTTGTGGAAGTAGTCCCACTTGTATCCTTTGCAATCCTCCGTACCCGTAGGTAGTAAAAACTTGTAATGTTAGTTATTCTTTCTTTAGTATCACCATCAACGCGTTTCGCCACTCTTGGTGGCTTTATCAAGATGGTTTAGTTGTGATAGATTCCTTCTTTATAAATGCATTGGTGGATTTCCATTGGTTAATGAAATAAGCCTCACTTCCAACTTCTTTTTTGTTGAAGGTGGAATTTATAGGTGACTCTTAAGGTGGAATAGTTATTGTAAATTCTTCCTCATAGTCCACATCTTTGGAAATAGCAGGCATATTAATGTCATTCTTTTACTTAGAATTTATGCATACATTACCAATTTTTTATACTACGACATGTTTGATATATTTAATGTGCAACAGTCTATATTAGTCAATTTTGACATATTTTAACATTCTTAACTTCTACAGTTATCTAAAAGATTCTCTAATTTGATGGTTGTAATTTCTTAATATTAAGGGTATATCTAAACACTGTCTATCTAAGTTGATGCTCCTTATGTCTGTATATTGTGCAACTATTTTTGGAAACATATAATGATATATAATATTAGTTATGTGTAGTAGAGAAAAAAATATATAATACCAGTATTGTTATTAATGTTGTGATTTTTAGGATGTGATGTATAGTTCATGTATTTAAAGGATCAAAAATTATACAACTTGGTTGTTAAACTGTTATTGGTCCTAAATAGTATTCCCTATTGTCTTATAACTTAATCTAGTTTTTTACACTTTCATTGCCGGGGGTATTAGTCTAAAATGAATGGACCTAGGTCTAGCTCTGAGTTTAGACCTTTTGGGTATAATGTCTGCATTTCATATATGTATTCGGCTTCTTTTCTTAATAGTAGACGTTCATAGTCGCCGCCACGCCATGGTTTTTTAATCTTACATATCCCCCAATATTTTAGATCTTTTATATTATTTTTATGTTTTAGCCTGAAGTGTTCGTACAATCTAGTATCCTGGTCCCCTTTTTCAATATGATTTAGATGTTCTCTAATCCTTGTTCTTAGGGTCCTGGTGGTCTCCCCTATGTATTGCTTCCCACAAGTGCACTGGATTAAATATATAATCCCCTTATCACTACACCTAATGGTGTCCCTTATATGGTACTTCTTATTGGTATTAGTAGATATATATTCCTTACATTTGTTGCTGTGTTCGCAGGCTTTACAGCTATAGCAAGGATAGTAGCCTCTTAATCTATTACCCATCAAGTCTTGATCTTTTGTTTTAAGTTGTTGTGTCTTCTTAGTGAAGTCACTTGGGGCTAAGATGTTTTTAATATTTGTTGTCTTCCTGAAAATAATTTCTGGACGATCTGGGATTATATCTCCTATAATTGTATCTGATCTGATAAGATGCCAATATTTGTATATTATTCTCCTTAAGAGATTGTGGTGGCAACTATAATTAGTCACCAATGGTACTGTTAAATTGTCATTTTTGTTGACCTTGTTCTTTATTCTCTTTGAGAGAAGATCTTGTCTCTCTATATTTCTGACTTCAGATATATCAATTTCTAATTTTTCTGGTTCATAGCCTTTCTCCAAAAATCTACTTTCCAATATCTTAACCTGTTGATCATAATCTGAGATTTTTGAACAATTACGCCTGATCCTTAAAAATTGTCCCTTGGGGATGTTGTCGATCCAACGTTTAAGGTGACAGCTATGTGTTGGAATATAATTGTTGGCCTCTATTGGCTTAAAATGATTTTTGGTTGCTATTTGTCCATTCTCTACATATATGTCCAAGTCTAGAAAAGTGATCAATTCTTTACTTATAGTATAAGTGAATTTCAAATTTGCCTCATTCTTATTCATATCTTCTAAAAAAGAAATTAGGGTTTCCTCTGTCCCTCTCCATACAATCAAAATATCGTCGATATATCTTTTGTAGAGCACGAGGTTTGCTCCCAGCTCATGCCCCTGGATAAAGTGGTGTTCCCATTTACCCATAAAAAGGTTGGCATAGCTGGGAGCAAACCTCGTGCCCATTGCGGTACCCTGTACCTGGATATAGATATTTCCATTGAAAGCAAATACATTATTCCTTAAGATAAACTCTATACATTCTAGAATAAAGTTCTTTTGCCTTAACTGTTTCTCATTGTTACTCTTTAAGAACCAGTCTATCGCAGCCAGACCTTTGTCATGTTGAATACTGGTGTATAATGAACTGACATCACTTGTAGCTAAAACATAATTTTCTTGCCACTCTATGTTTTTCAGAAGATTAAGAACCTCTGTAGTATCTTTTAAATAGGATGGCAATTTTTGTACATAATCCTGTAGATGAGTGTCTACGTAGAGAGAAAGGTTAGAAGAAATGGAAGAAATCCCTGAAATTATAGGGCGTCCAGGGGGGGTCAATTAGAGTTTTGTGAATTTTGGGTAAAAAATACAGCATCGCCATTTTGGGATATTTTTGATAAATGAAATTCAATTCTTTGATATTGATTAATTCATTATCTTTTGCTTTTGTTAATAATTCTTGTAAATTCTTATTAATTTTGGTCATTGGATTTAATTTTAACTTTTTGTATGTGTCTGTGTCATTTAGTAGACGGTTAGCTTCAGTGATATATTTTGATGTGTCCATAATGACAACCCCCCCGCCCTTATCCGCCGGTTTAATGGTAATATTTTTGTCTTTTTGTAAATTAGTTAAGGTCTCTCTTTCTTTTTTTGTCATATTGAATTTAGTTTTACTTTTATCATCCACTTTTAGTTTTGCTAAATCACATAAAACTGATCTTTCGAACACTTCTAAATTACTTCCCTTACTCTGATAGGGGTAAAAGGAAGATTTGGGTTTGAGTTGTGTATGAGTGATATCTTGGATGGAATTGGCACCTTGCGATAGTGTCCTTTCTATTGGATTTTTTATAAAGTGTCTCTTGATTGTTAAGTTCCTCACAAATTTTTTTATGTGGATATGAGTTTCGAATTTATTTAATTTGGATGTGGGTGCAAAGGTTAGACCCAATTTCAATACTTTCTGTTCTTGTTCGCTAAGTTTCTTTTTACTCAAATTAAATATGCCAATATGTTTTATTTCATTTTCTTTTTGGACAGAAAGTATTGAAATTGGGTCTAACCTTTGCACCCACATCCAAATTAAATAAATTCGAAACTCATATCCACATAAAAAAATTCGTGAGGAACTTAACAATCAAGAGACACTTTATAAAAAATCCAATAGAAAGGACACTATCGCAAGGTGCCAATTCCATCCAAGATATCACTCATACACAACTCAAACCCAAATCTTCCTTTTACCCCTATCAGAGTAAGGGAAGTAATTTAGAAGTGTTCGAAAGATCAGTTTTATGTGATTTAGCAAAACTAAAAGTGGATGATAAAAGTAAAACTAAATTCAATATGACAAAAAAAGAAAGAGAGACCTTAACTAATTTACAAAAAGACAAAAATATTACCATTAAACCGGCGGATAAGGGCGGGGGGGTTGTCATTATGGACACATCAAAATATATCACTGAAGCTAACCGCCTACTAAATGACACAGACACATACAAAAAGTTAAAATTAAATCCAATGACCAAAATTAATAAGAATTTACAAGAATTATTAACAAAAGCAAAAGATAATGAATTAATCAATATCAAAGAATTGAATTTCATTTATCAAAAATATCCCAAAATGGCGATGCTGTATTTTTTACCCAAAATTCACAAAACTCTAATTGACCCCCCTGGACGCCCTATAATTTCAGGGATTTCTTCCATTTCTTCTAACCTTTCTCTCTACGTAGACACTCATCTACAGGATTATGTACAAAAATTGCCATCCTATTTAAAAGATACTACAGAGGTTCTCAGTGACGTGCAGTAATAGGAGGCAGGGGAGGCAGCGCCGCCCCTGTCAAATCATGAAAAAAGTTTTTATTTTAATGATTAATAAAAAATAAAAAAGTTGAGTGTTTTTGTCCATTAACTTTTTTCAGACCACGCCCCCCCAGGTATCCCCCCCCACCCCACTTCCTCCGCTGGTGCCACAGATGCAATCCCAAAATCATCCCATAAGTCCCATGAATGAATCATCCATGTTGCGCAATTGAGAGGCAGTGAGCCGCTCCGCTGCCCGTAATTGATTGCGCAACATGGATGTTTCATAGTGTTACTAGCTCACTATGACCTAGCGCCACCCAGTGGTATCGTGCCGGGCCCTTACCACACTCTAATAGAGGCGGTTCTCCAAACCGCCTCTATGATCAGCTAATTGAGACAGCCAATCAGCTATTAATGGTGCTGGGGAGGCGTGCCGGGCGTGGACGTCAGACTAATACTGACGTTGGCGGGAATACAGTGAAGCAGGAGGGAGCTGCTGCGTGCCGAGTTCTCACATGACTCATGTGTGTGTGTGTAATGTACTGTCAGGGCCCATAGCCTTATAGCCTTTCTTGAGCAGCTAGTGGATCAAGAGGTGGAGCCGGAGCACATCACGATCAGCTGCTGCCCTGCCCGAGGAACCGACACAGTGCACCACAGAGAGAGCAGTAAGTACTAAAAAGCAAAAAAATGCATCAGCATGGGCAATCTTGTTTTCAAGGCAGCTGAAGGGTTAATGGGGTCCCTGTCTAATCTCCCCCTTGTGACAGTGTTCCATCGTCAAAATCCGTAAGTTCCAGCACCTCTGTTCTAACTGTAGCAGCATCACTGTTAAAATTGCTAAGTGTATTTTTTTCCCTGTTGGAAAAAATATGCATTGTGCAATTTTAACAGTGCTGCTGCTTTTATCAACTACCCTTGTGGCAGTGAGGAGGAAGCTAGCACATCTGAGCACCGGCCCAGCTTTATGCGAGTGAATGCTGAGTGACTTTGTGCAAAATGTTTAAAAGTGTGGAGTGGACCGTGGGAGTAAGGGGGCAATTGACTTGCAGGTCACCATCCATAGTAGGCAGCATATAGAGACACAGTGATGAGAGGACTACCCTCCAGCAGAGAGAGAGAGAGCAGGGCAGCCAGCATAGCTAAGAAGGATCATGCTGCATTTTTTCCCTGCATACTCGGTCAGAAACTTTTGTAAAACTTGGTGTCTCTAATATCCTTAATTGAAGAAAGAGTGCTGTTTTTCTACATCTGTAACTATAATCCCTTCCCTTCTGCAGTTATGGTGCACATCGTTTTTTATGGGAGGGGTTGATCTTGCCGTTTACTTGTTGAGTCAGGGCATTATGTGGTGCTGTTTAAGCAGTGGCAGGTCTCCCTCTTCCTTTTATTGTAGCTTTTGACAGGAACAAGAGATCCCTTTTGCTGTGAATGGTGATTTAGCTCCATAGGTCAAGCACTGCATTCCTCCTTCTTCTGGTTTAACCCTTTGGCTTCCAAATGACAGCTGAGGTACTAAAATTGTAATGAGCAAAGCCTGTTATGTGTATATATATATATATATATATATATGTGTGTGTGTGTGGACAGTGTGTGTATATATATTTATATATATATATATATATATATATATATATATATATATACCTGTGTGTATGTATATATATATATTTTTTTTTTTTACATAATTTTTTCAAGTTCAATAAACATTTTAATTTAAGAATATTATATTAAATGTTACCTGTCCTCCCCTGTGATGGTAAAAGTTATTAAAACCTACTGTAAAAATAAAAAAGTGTATATCTGTGCAAAATGTATCCTTAGGAATAGATGGCTTATTCTCTGATAAGGAGAGATTACAGTAAAGACCTAATCAGCTCAGGATTATGTTTCTTTGTTTTTCTAAACTATATTACATTTTAAAATACACCATTTTAAATGCAATAAAGAAATAGGTATGCTGATGTCACTTTTTATCAGATTTTCTATTTTAAATGGGGAGGGGGGTTAACTAAACCCAGATACATGGATTGCAGCTCTTTAATAGTTATGGTACTGTTAAAGAAACTGTGTGTCAGAGTGAGAGAGTCTGTGTGTGTATATAAAAGGGAGTGAGAGAGGGAGTCTGTGTGTGTCTGAGTGTGTGTGTAAAAGGGAGTGAAATTAAGTCTGTGTGAGAGTCTCTGTGTGTAAAAGACAATGAGAGTCTGTGTGTGTCTGAAATTGTGTGTGTACAAAAGGGAGTGAGAGAGAGTCTATGTATGTCTGAGAATCTGTGTGTAAAAGGGAGTGAGACTAAGAGAGTCTGTGTGTGTCTGAGAGTATGTGTGTAAAAGGGAGTAAGAGAGAGCGTCTGTGTGTCTGAGAGTGTGTGTATAAAAGGGAGTGAGATAGTCTGTGTGTGAGTGTTTGTGTGTAAATGGAGTGAGGGAGAGTCTGTGTCTGAGTGTGTGTGTAAAAGGGAGTGAGTTTGTGTGTGTAAAAGGGAGTAAGAGTGAGAGAGTTTGTGTGTAAAAGGAAGTGAGAGTGAGAGAGTTTGTGTGTGTCTGAAATTGTGTAAAAGGGAGTGAGAGTGAGTGTGTGTGTCTGTCTGTGTGTAAAAGGGAGTGACAGAGTCTGTGTGTGTCTGAAAGTGTGTGCTTGTAAAAGGGAGTATGTGAGAGTGTATGTGTGTGAGATTTGTATGTGTGTATATATAACTTTGGGTTAGGACTGGGATGGTCCATACAGTGGGCAGGAGATACAGGGGTGGGGCTAATGGGGGTGAGGAAAAGGGGTCTGGGCTGGGGGCCCTGTAAGTTTGTTTTGCCCAGGGCCCAACAAATTCTAAGGGTGGCCCTGCTGGGTAACAGCTGCCTTGCACCTCTTTGTGCAGGTTCTTGTTGTGTAAAGAAGTTTGCAGCCCTCTGGGAACTGGGCAGGTGTTTTCCTCATGCTGACATGCTATTTTTTGTTCAGTTTTTGCCTGTGGAGTGCAGTGTAAGATTAACACATTGGTTGTTAGGGAGAGCTGTTGTGTAGCATTGAGTTGCAGCCTTTCTGGCATCTAAAGGGTTAGTTATTACTGACTCCTCCCTCTACACCCTCTTTCCCTCTCCCCCCTCTATCTCCCTCTCTCTCTCTCTCTCTTCCCCTCTCTCTCTCTCTCTCTCTCCCCCTCTCTCTTTCTCTCTCCCCTCTCTCTCTCCTTTCTGTCTCTCTCCCCCTCTATCTTCCCCTCCACTCCTCCATCTCTTCCCCCTCTTTCTCTCTCCCTCTCCCCTCCCTCTCTGCCTCCTTCTCACTCCTCCCTCCCTCTCCTTCTCTCCCCCTCTCTCTCCTTCTTTCCCCCTTCCTCTCCTTCTCTTCCCCTTTCTCCCTTTTGCCCCTTCTCTTTCCCTCCTTCTCTATCCCTCTATCTCACCCCTCCCTCTCTCTATCTCTCTCCCTTTTATTCTCTCTCTCCCTTTCCTCTCCTTCTCTCTCTCCTTCTCTCTCTCCCCCATCCCTCTCTCTCTCCCCTCCCTTCTTCTCTCCCCCTCCACTCTCCCTCTCTCTCCCTCTCCATCCCTCTCTTACTCCCTCTCCCCCCTCCCTTTCTCCCTCCTTCTCCCCCCTCTCTCCCTCCTTCTCTCCCCCTCCCTCTCTCTGTCTCTCTACCCTCCTCCTTTCTCCCTCCCTCTCTCTCTCTCCCCTCTCCCTCTCTCCCTCACTCTCTCATGTGTTGTAAAGAATGATAATAGTCATTGTGCAACCTGCTAATTTAATCATACATTTAAGATACCGCTATTGGGATCATATATGTGCTTATCGGCTGTATCATATCCAGTGCCTCACCAACCTCTGACCTCACCGCACGTCACTGGAGGTTCTTAATCTTCTGAAAAACATAGAGTGGCAAGAAAATTATGTTTTAGCTACAAGTGATGTCAGTTCATTATACACCAGTATTCAACATGACAAAGGTCTGGCTGCGATAGACTGGTTCTTAAAGAGTAACAATGAGAAACAGTTAAGGCAAAAGAACTTTATTCTAGAATGTATAGAGTTTATCTTAAGGAATAATGTATTTGCTTTCAATGGAAATATCTATATCCAGGTACAGGGTACCGCAATGGGCACGAGGTTTGCTCCCAGCTATGCCAACCTTTTTATGGGTAAATGGGAACACCACTTTATCCAGGGGCATGAGCTAGGAGCAAACCTCGTGCTCTACAAAAGATATATCGACGATATTTTGATTGTATGGAGAGGGACAGAGGAAACCCTAATTTCTTTTTTAGAAGATATGAATAAGAATGAGGCAAATTTGAAATTCACTTATACTATAAGTAAAGAATTGATCACTTTTCTAGACTTGGACATATATGTAGAGAATGGACAAATAGCAACCAAAAATCATTTTAAGCCAATAGACGCCAACAATTATATTCCAACACATAGCTGTCACCTTAAACGTTGGATCGACAACATCCCCAAGGGACAATTTTTAAGGATCAGGCGTAATTGTTCAAAAATCTCAGATTATGATCAACAGGTTAAGATATTGGAAAGTAGATTTTTGGAGAAAGGTTATGAACCAGAAAAATTAGAAATTGATATATCTGAAGTCAGAAATATAGAGAGACAAGATCTTCTCTCAAAGAGAATAAAGAACAAGGTCAACAAAAATGACAATTTAACAGTACCATTGGTGACTAATTATAGTTGCCACCACAATCTCTTAAGGAGAATAATATACAAATATTGGCATCTTATCAGATCAGATACAATTATAGGAGATATAATCCCAGATCGTCCAGAAATTATTTTCAGGAAGACAACAAATATTAAAAACATCTTAGCCCCAAGTGACTTCACTAAGAAGACACAACAACTTAAAACAAAAGATCAAGACTTGATGGGTAATAGATTAAGAGGCTACTATCCTTGCTATAGCTGTAAAGCCTGCGAACACAGCAACAAATGTAAGGAATATATATCTACTAATACCAATAAGAAGTACCATATAAGGGACACCATTAGGTGTAGTGATAAGGGGATTATATATTTAATCCAGTGCATTTGTGGGAAGCAATACATAGGGGAGACCACCAGGACCCTAAGAACAAGGATTAGAGAACATCTAAATCATATTGAAAAAGGGGACCAGGATACTATATTGTATGAACACTTCAGGCTAAAACATAAAAATAATATAAAAGATCTAAAATATTGGGGGATATGTAAGATTAAAAAACCATGGCGTGGCGGCGACTATGAACATCTACTATTAAGAAAAGAAGCCGAATACATATATGAAATGCAGACATTATACCCAAAAGGTCTAAACTCAGAGCTAGACCTAGGTCCATTCATTTTAGACTAATACCCCCGGCAATGAAAGTGTAAAAAACTAGATTAAGTTATAAGACAATAGGGAATACTATTTAGGACCAATAACAGTTTAACAACCAAGTTGTATAATTTTTGATCCTTTAAATACATGAACTATACATCACATCCTAAAAATCACAACATTAATAACAATACTGGTATTATATATTTTTTTCTCTACTACACATAACTAATATTATATATCATTATATGTTTCCAAAAATAGTTGCACAATATACAGACATAAGGAGCATCAACTTAGATAGACAGTGTTTAGATATACCCTTAATATTAAGAAATTACAACCATCAAATTAGAGAATCTTTTAGATAACTGTAGAAGTTAAGAATGTTAAAATATGTCAAAATTGACTAATATAGACTGTTGCACATTAAATATATCAAACATGTCGTAGTATAAAAAATTGGTAATGTATGCATAAATTCTAAGTAAAAGAATGACATTAATATGCCTGCTATTTCCAAAGATGTGGACTATGAGGAAGAATGAACAATAACTATTCCACCTTAAGAGTCACCTATAAATTCCACCTTCAACAAAAAAGAAGTTGAAAGTGAGGCTTATTTCATTAACCAATGGAAATCCACCAATGCATTTATAAAGAAGGAATCTATCACAACTAAACCATCTTGATAAAGCCACCAAGAGTGGCGAAACGCGTTGATGGTGATACTAAAGAAAGAATAACCAACATTACAAGTTTTTACTACCTACGGGTACGGAGGATTGCAAAGGATACAAGTGGGACTACTTCCACAAGCCGAGCACTCTGCGCAGAGTTAAGAAGCCAAGAGCAAGGATATCGGACGGATCTACTTCACCTAACCTCAGACGTAGCGTGTGATGTCACCAACTAGCCGCAAGCTGTAGAGACACTAGTGCTACCGCAGTAAGGTACGACCTCAGAACAGGTAAGCACTTCAGAGTGTATCAGCCCGGCAGTGTGGTTAGACTAACACGGTCTGAAAAGTAGACTTTTATTTCAAGAAATCTAACGTACAACACGATTTTGAAAGAACTGGGCATATATAGAAAGATAAAAGCCTCACCAAAACTCTACGATATTTTTCAATAACAGAAACGAAATTTTACTTTCTTAAACTTCTCTCATTTTGAACTTTTATAAGAAACAAACATATAGGTTCAAGAGGGAATCTTATTCAAAATCATTCTAAAACTTTTATCGATTTTTTAACCATACGTTTTTTACTCAGTGACCGGTCACCACAGGGTTTTATGTATATGTTTTCAAAGTATATGTGCAATAAATTGTATTAATATATTTACCTAAGATTGGTGTTTATTTTTCACTCTGTATTATTTTATGGTATACATTTCCATTTAGAAAGTGCAATATAGTGCAAATCTATCGATACAGCTACACCGCACTATTTTTCACTCTGTATTATTATATGGTATATATTTCAATCTAGAAAGTACAATATAGTGCAATCTATTGATACAGCTATACCGCATTCAATCCAGCCTATAAATACATAGTGCAGGATACTTTTTTGTTACACACGTATCACTAGTTAAGATCCAGCTTAAACTTGGATCAAATAGTACGTAGGACTTTTTAGGTCCGATTATCCATACAAGTTTTTGCTAACAGCAATGCCAATCTGAATTCTTGTTTTTTGATTTTTATTCTATAGCATCTTATAATTAAGCTATATAGCATTTACACCAAATAAGCTTAGTCAACATTGATCACTATAGTTAAAATTAATATATCCTATTTAGAAGAAACATACCAAACTAACCTATTTTTTGCTCAAATAAACAATTCACCTTTATCCCCGTGCTGTTTATGCGCATTCACACAACTTTTCTACTACTAATATCTTCTTACACTGTACTTTTTTGGGAACAGGGTAGTGTTTATGCAGGGGTAAGATTTGCGCACCAATAACCTTTCCAAAATTATATCATATACGCCCCCTTGTCAAGCATGATATATCAAGTAGTTTGTAAAGCTTACTCCGTTTGCCTTATACTATCATCCTTAGGACCTGAAGAATGATTCAGAATGTTATACATAGGCCGGTATAATGACAACCAATTTTCAGAATGGTATAATACCGGATATCATCTTTATAGTGATTAGCATTTCTCTATTTTCTCACGCTAAGTACAGAATTCCAACGTAGTACATTATTATTCTCAATAATGCTTATTCTTTGTTATATGTATATTGCCTCATAGCTGCTGGGTGTTGAGATAAAAATATTGACAGTATATGTAGTCCTTAAAGCCAGTATGTATAAGGAATTTTCTTATGGTTAGGGTACATATAAGGAGTTAGAAAATACAGATTATGCTAGGCTAAGACATATGTGCGTATGGGGAAGGAAATTATAATACAACTTGTGATGTGCACTTATAGATAATTTCTAATTGTGTATACTCCCATTATAATATAACTGGACATGTATATAATACTGCTGTCAAGGTATATGTAAGGTTAATAAATATATATTTTAATCATCTGTTTTAAGATTAATAAATGTATATACATATTTTGATCATGTGTTTGACTGGTCAGTGGAGGATGATTCAATTCATTCTTAACTTGGGACTCCTGTCCCATCCTCCCACATTCAGTGTGCAAAAAGTGAAGAGGGCATCCAAGTGAGAACAATAGAGCATTTGGTTTAATTAAAATTTAACAACAATTTCAGGAAACCATATGTGTGATTGCCTGGGAATGTGAGATAAAATCTATTACCCCTCACAACGTGCCATAGAGTCTGACTCAGGCAACATTATCTTGCTATGTGGGTGGGGCAGTGAAGACCTTAGGAAACAAAGACAAATGCTATGGTGTGAACTTAAGATTACTGAAACAGTGTGGGTTGAAGAATTAACATTTACAACCCCTGTATAACACAGATAAAAATAAACACATTTTTGCAAAGGGAACATTACTAGTTTCATATGTGTTTGGAATAATTCAAATAACCCATATATGTATATATATGGGACTGAGACATTTTATATTAAATGAATGATTGCTATGTTGAGTAATAACTACATCAAATACATATGAATGCTTGGATCATTTCTAATAATTATTTCTATTTTTATTGCAGACAACCATTGGTCATGGGCATCAATCTATGCACTTAGAAAGAGGTGCACTGAATACCTCAGCCTCTGTGTTTTTAAGAATATGAATAGATATTTGTGGACCTAAAATGAAATAATTAATGACACTTATTATTTTATTTCAGGTGAACCATGGGCAAAGTTCCTGCATGCAAGAATTGTGGGAGACATAGAGCATACTATATTATATGAAAACATATTAGATGTATAAATGCCATAAATTTCAGAAACAGGATACATTATTTTAATATAATATACTATGTTTCATATCAAAATGATCAGAAAATTCATAAGATATTACTTATCCAAAACAAATATTGTGAGTAGTTGTTGCAGTAAATTATGATAAAATGAATAACCATTTCATAGAAATACTGAATTAAGTTGTTAAAATGTTTAGAAATGGTATTGCATGTATTGCTGTGTTGTGCTGTCTGCTGCCACCTTGTGTTATGATGTGAAATTGCAGCCATAAGATGATTGGTTGTTGCAAGGATACACCTTGGCAACATATATTCCCAGATGAACCAATCCGAGACAAGGTTTCCGTTTTGGGCGTTTCCAATACTCACCAATGATAGATAATGATTAAAAAAAGGGGAGGGGTGAAATCAGATGATTTAACCCCAAGCATAGAGACTGAGAGGAGGCTGCTGGCTAATCCTGGAGGAATAACTACTGTGGTTATTATTAAAGCACACAGCTACTCTTGGACTCCATAGGCAATATCCCCAATTTTTAAATTCTGAGGTGAAATTGAATCTGTTGAGAAACATTGGAAACTGGATATCGACTGGTTTATTTGGTAAAGTATACAAGGTTATTGGTAAGATAAGCTATATGCATAGTCACTACAGTTAAATTATAATAAGCAGATTTAAAGAAGTAGTTTGTATTTCAAGATAGTATTTCATAAGCCTATGTATTGTTTAAATTTGTATCTGGTAGACTAAGTAACTTATCTGTGCAATTCCTGATGTTTTAATAGAAGTGTATATTTTATTATTGTTTAAATTAGCACTGTAAATCATATTGCTGAATGTTTGTAGCTGCTACTTTAAGTCTCATGGTAATATTTTAGATGCAGCTCTGAATGAAAGGCTGGTTTTAAAGGAAAAATTTTCTGGGTTTTGTAAGAAGGATAGCATATCTTAATAGTTGTTTTTAACATATATAATATTGTGTCATATTTTGGTATTGCAAATATATTTCAAAATGTTCATGAATATTAACTAAATAAAAGAATTCAGGTATTTATATTAATTGTATGGTTTCTAATAGATGCATGTTGGTTAAGTGTTTCTATTTTTAAGGATAATTATTAAATATATTGTGTTATAACCCTGCCATAAGCTGATATATTATTTGGAGAGAACTACTTAGATTTTCATAAATATACTGACATATTGATTGGAGGCACTTGCTGAGATTTATTAAAATTCATCATATTGATATCATATATTTGTAGTAAATAGAAATTATTATAAAAGAGAGAAAAAATTTCATATTTCGATATTAATATTTTGAAGATATAATTTTTGAAAAGTTGAAATATTGATATTTCGAGATTGATATTAATATCTTGAAATATTAATAAAGATTAATTTTTGAAAAATTAATAAAAATATTAATTTTTCATATTTGAAAATGAATCAAAAATATTAGTTTTTCATATTTTCAAAGTTAATCAAAAATATTAATTTTTCATATTTCGAAATATTAATTTTTCATATTTCAAAATTAATACAATTTTTTTTTTTAAATATAAGGTTTTTTTTCTCTCTTTTTATTGGCAAAAATTGTATTAGCGTTGTAATTTAACTAAATACTAAACCAATAAAATAATGTCTGTAGCCAGAAGTGACTCATTTAATTCTATACATAGCGATGAAAATGGTCCCATCCCCATACCCATTACTAAAGGTCAGGTCCTTAAGAAAGATATCTTAAGTTACATTAAAGGGAAGTTTAATATTGTGGGTGAATTAAATGATTTTATGGATATGCTTGAAACTAGGGCTAAAAATATTACTGTTAATAATAATATGTGGAATGAAGAGAATGAATTCTTCAAAGAATTATTAATGATTAATCAATGCAAGACTCCCAAAAAGCGAGATGAACTAATACTAAAATTTTGGCCCCTTTTAATATGCATTATTGACGAAATGTCGTTTTGTGTCATAGACAAACGTTTACAAATACAGGAGCTAGAAAGTAGTATTCATTCCTCATGCAGATGCGAAGAGGATTTAAAAATAGCCAAAAATAAAATGGATGAATTTGCCCAAAACCTAACGGCCTTAGATAAGCATAACATAGACTTACTCGCTCAGATACAAGAATTAAATAAACAGCTTGCGCAAAGCCAGAAGGAGTTAAGTGATTTAAAAAGGTCATATCGCCATAATGAAAACCCTAATATTAACAGTGAGAATAATGCAGATAATGCTAACTCCTTTAGTGAACGCATCAGGGACGAGGTACAAAAATATATGGAACAGTATAGACAAATGACCCCTAATGGGTCAGAAATAGATTTCCCAAATAGGCAGTCACCTCATGATGTAAATCCAGAGGACTGCTGTAACGGAGCTGGTGCGGGGGAGGGAAACTCTAACAGAGAATCCCAAAATAAGTCTAATAAAGTATATGATTCCCATAAAATAATCACCTTCATACAATGCGCAATACCTATATTCTCCAATAAGGGAACAAAATCTGTAATTGATCATTTAGAGGCTTTTGAAAATGGATTAGCTATAATGAATGTTACAAGTGAGAAATTAAAAATTGAATTTCTGCCCTGGGTATTTGACAGTAAGCATCACAAATTCTTTACTTTACTAAAGGATATGAATATTCATTCCTGGAATTAAATAAAATGACAATGCAGAAAAGAATTCGGGCAATATTGCACTAAAACTGCTGCGAAAATAGCGGTATATGGTTTAAAATGTAGTGCGAATCAGAGTCCAATCGAATTCCTTTCTGAATTGAAGAATGCGTACAGTATGGCTGAAGATAATCCCAGATTTGATGGCTCAGAATTTATAAATTTATTTTTTGAAGCATTGCCTACACCCATCAAAATTAACTTAGCTAGAGATTTTGATGAGGACTGCTCATTGGAATGGCTGATCAAAGAGAGTACAAAATTATACTCTATTCAGCAATCCAGTGAACAGGGGGGGGAAAAGGATTCAAAACCCAAAATTGTAGCAGAAACTAGAGTGTCACCTAGCACCCTCAATTTGGAGTCTAAAAATAAAACCTATGCGAAGGTGGCCAGTCAAAACAGGCCATCTCCACAGAGGTTTAACTCTGCCCCCTCCCCTACACGGGTTGAGGCACAGGGAGACTATAACCAAAGTGAGGGACATAATCAGGTGAATAATTACTTACAAAGAGAATACTCACCAAATAATTGGTATCCGCGCAAGGGTAGATACAATAGACGGCGAAGATATTCTCAGGGTAACCAGACACCCCAGGTATATAATGCTCCCCAAAGTACTAATACTGAACAAGCTGAACCCCTGGGGCAACCACGCCAGAATAGAAATAGCGGCCCTGATTCTGAGGGAACCCAATGGTCCAGGAATCATTATTATGGGGCACCAAGAGATAGGCCCAGGGGTAGAGGTAACTTGTACAATCAGGTAGATATGCTGTCTACCCAGTTAAATTGGTTGAGCGAACAATTCGCTAATATGAGTCAACTTTCTACGGCTCAGCAACCGAACAATACTTTTTTAGGGGTACAGCCAGTGGTCAGCAGTGGACCACAGGCACAGTCATAAATACTGCAGCATCACCTGAGAGGGAGGGGAGAGATATACAAAATGTAATGATAAATGTCAATGGTACTGATCATGTTCTCTCCCTACAGACTGAAAACGGACAATTTAGCTGTGATGACAGGCAACCTCATCCGGGAAAAATTAACAAATCTCTTCCTTTGCAGCACTCCCTTAACCTTATTTCCACAGATGCAGTACACAAGAATCCAGCCGACCCTGTCATAGAGGAGACCGGTAGGTATGAAACTTCTGCATCGGAAAACACGGCGAACTCATGTAACACGTGGCGAAGCCCACAGATGTATGATAACGCCAACTTTATGTGTGAAATGGTAGAAAATGCAGGAAGGTATTATGAATTAGTTGAACTGCAAGATTCAGTCTCCAACCCTATCATGGGATTAATTGAAACCGGGTCTCAGGCAACTATCTTATCCCACAGGTACTACACACAGTTAAATGAGCTAACACCCCACATACCTAAAATAAAAGAATTTGATGGTTCCTTAATAGGAGTTGGGGGTGAGTCTCTAAAAGTTTACGGTACTGCCTGGCTAAAATTTAAACTGGGGAACAGGTTCATAAGACACCCTGTCATTATAGTGGATTTGCCAACTCATCGTTTAATTATTGGTAGTGATCTCCTGAAGCGATTAAGCACCATAATTGATTGCATAAATAATGTGATTTGGTCACAAGTTAAAAGGCCTATCAATTATGAAAAATCTGGTATATCTCGCACCCGACATAGCTGTCACATGGTGGAAGAGAAACCAGATGCTGTGGAGATTCATTTCAGGAATAACTCTGTACCTGAAATCACTATTCTACAAATAGATGATCAGACTCCTTTTAGTGGTTCTGATGGTAATTCTTTTAAAATTTCGCCTGGAAAGATAGCGAATATTTCCCTAGATGGTGATGTATTAACCATATCACTCCACAAGGGGATCATAGAATCCCTAAGGGGGAAGGCCACGCTCAATACCTCACAGGGATTGAGAGAGTTAAAGAGGATCTATTTATCCCTATACAAATGCATGACCTTGGTACAACAAAATATGCCAAGTTGAGTTTAAAACAGGAAGCTAGCTATATAAGCGAAGGTTTATTAGCGCAAATAGCTGAACCTAAAGTGATTAAATATCTTTCTCCCCAAGACCACTGTGTTCACAACCTGGATAACAGGTCTGAAAGCTATAACATCACAGCTAAGTGCTTATTATCTATCTCTATTGGTAATAAGTCAGTGAAGCACCTGTTTTTAGTTTTAAATACTCCCCATAATCAAATATACATTGGAAATGATATCTTACATAGATATGCCATGCAAATAGATTTGATTAACTCTTGCCTCTGGAGCAGGTTAAAGGGGGACCCTGAAGTATTTCAGGATGAAAATGCAGCACTGAAATCAAACCAGCAATTGCCATATGCTGTGAATATGCAGGTATCTAGCGATGTTATAATTCCTGCTGAGGCTGATAAATTTATTTTACCCTTAAAGGTAAAGAGAGGTCAGAAATTAAAAACTTCTGAAACACTCTCCCATAGAATACAAAATCTGGGTGTCACAGTAACCTACACTCCTATGGTGAATATTGGAACTGTTCCAATACATATTATTGTACATAACATGACCCCACAGGATATAACGTTATCCAAGGGAACTACCATAAGATATGCACTGGAATCAAGTTATTACACTTTTGGATTCCAGAATAATGTAATTGGGCTAATACCTGAAGGATACCTAACTGAAGAACAATTAATAGAGCAATCCTTTGCATCTATGCCAGAGGGTCTATTTAATGTTCAGTCTATTTATCCCTTCAGCTCAGAGGAAGGCATCTGTAAAATTGAGAATCGAGTCAGATCGGGGGACCCACTTCACTAGCGAAGTGATGACCAAAATGTGGAAAACCAGTCCATTGTTAAAATCCTCAAAAAGTTTGTGAGTGAAACGGGTAAAGACTGGGATGTAAAACTACCTCTAGTCCTAATGGCATTAAGAGCAACTCCAAGTAGTGCTACCAAGATGTCACCTTTTGAACTGATGACTGGTAGAAGAATGGTTCTACCTCAACATCTACTGTACCGTACATCAGACCAAAACTTGATAAACGCTGCCAATACACATCAATATGTGGAGAACCTAAGAAAGCACCTGCAATATGCCTTTGCATTTGCTCAAAGGAATTTAGAAAGAGCCGCAACTGCCACTAAAACCTATTATGATCTCAAAACGTCCAAAAAGGAATATGAAATAAATGATAAAGTTTATCTTTATAAATTTGGAAGAGATCAGGTTAGGGAAAAGAAATTCCTTCCCTCATGGAAAGGTCCTTTTGTCATTACTGACAAAATATCTCCAGTGGCCTATAAAATACGGATCCCCAAAAATGAAAGTTTCATAGATAAATGGGTCCATATCAATCAATTACGGGCATGTCATCCTAGGTCCCAACTACAAGTCATAGAGGGAGAATGAAGTGTCATATCCCCAAATGCACTAAAGACATACTGTAGTTTGAAGATGATTGGCTCAAAAATAATGGACTTTCTACTTAGAAGACTGTCTATGATGTGTACGGTCAACCAAATACCATTGACTTTAAGCCAATTTAAATACATGTGTCCTACATCTATTTAAAATTGGAAGGGGGATTTATGTCAAGGTATATGTAAGGTTAATAAATATATATTTTAATCATATGTTTTAAGATTAATAAATGTATATACATATTTTGATCATGTGTTTGACTGGTCAGTGGAGGATGATTCAATTCATTTTTAACTTGGGACTCCTGTCCCATCCTCCCACATTCAGTGTGCAAAAAGTGAAGAGGGTATCCAAGTGAGAACAATAGAGCATTTGGTTTAATTAAAATTTAACAACAATTTCAGGAAACCATATGTGTGATTGCCTGGGAATGTGAGATAAAATCTATTACCCCTCACAACGTGCCATAGAGTCTGACTCAGGCGACATTATCTTGTGAGAAAGTAACTCTGTGCATTTCAAATGCAAATAAACCATGCTATGTGGGTGGGTCAGTGAAGACCTTAGGAAACAAAGACAAATGCTATGGTGTGAACTTAAAATTACTGAAAGCAGTGTGGGTTGAAGAATTAACATTTACAACCCCTGTATAACACAGATAAAAATAAATACATTTTTGCAAAGGGAACAATACTAGTTTCATATGTGTTTGGAATAATTCAAATAACCCATATATGTATATATATGGGACTGAGACATTTTATATTAAATGAATGATTGCTATGTTGAGTAATAACTACATCAAATACATATGAATGCTTGGATCATTTCTAATAATTATTTCTATTTTTTATGCAGACAACCATTGGTCATGGGCATCAATCTATGCACTTAGAAAGAGGTGCACTGAATACCTCAGCCTCTGTGTTTTTAAGAATATGAATAGATATTTGTGGACCTAAAAAGAAATAATTAATGACACTTATTATTTTATTTCAGGTGAACCATGGGAAAAGTTCCTGCGTGCAAGAATTGTGGGAGACATAGAGCATACTATATTATATGAAAACATATTAGATGTATAAATGCCATAAATTTCAGAAACAGGATACATTATTTTAATATAATATACTGTGTTTCATATCAAAATGATCAGAAAATTCATAAGATATTACTTATCCAAAACAAATATTGTGAGCAGTTGTTGCAGTAAATTATGATAAAATGAATAATCATTTCATAGAAATACTGAATTAAGTTGTTAAAATGTTGAGAAATGGTATTGCATGTATTTCTGTGTTGTGCTGTCTGCTGCCACCTAGTGTTATGATGGGAAATTGCAGCCATAAGATGATTGGTTGTTGCAAGGATACATCTCCTTGGCAACATATATTCCCAGATGAACCAATCCGAGACAAGGTTTCTGTTTTGGGCGTTTCCAATACTCACCAATGATAGCTAATGATCAAAAAAGGGGAGGGGTGAAATCAGATGATTTAACCCCAAGCATAGAGACTGAGAGGAGGCTGCTTGCTAATCCTGGAGGAATAACTACTGTGGTTATTATTAAAGCACACAGCTACTCTTGGACTCCATATGCAATATCCCCAATTTTTAAATTCTGAGGGGAAATTGAATCTGTTGAAAAACATTGGAAACTGGATATCGACTGGTTTATTTGGTAAAGTATACAAGGTTATTGGTAAGATAAGTTATATGCATAGTCACTAGCACTACAGTTAAATTATAATAAGCAGATTTAAAGAAGTAGTTTGTATTTCAAGATAGTATTTCATAAGCCTATGTATTGTTTAAATTTGTATCTGGTAGACTAAGTAACTTATCTGTGCAATTCCTGATGTTTTAATAGAAGTGTATAGTGTATTATTGTTTAAATTAGCACTGTAAATCATATTACTGAATGTTTGTAGCTGCTACTTTAAGCCTCATTGTAATATTTTAGATGCAGCTCTGAATGAAAGGCTGGTTTTAAAGGAAAAATTTTCTGGGTTTTGTAAGAAGGATAGCATATCTTAATAGTTGTTTTTAACATATATAATATTGTGTCATATTTTGGTATTGCAAATATATTTCAAAATGTTTATGGATATTAACTAAATAAAATAATTCAGGTATTTATATTAATTGTATGGTTTCTAGTAGATGCATGTTGGTTAAGGGTTTCTATTTTTAAGGATAATTATTAAATATATTGTGTTATAACCCTGCCATAAGCTGATATATTATTTGGAGAGCACTACTTAGATTTTCATAAATATACTGACACTGCCATACATTTCATTATAATTCAAGCCTTAATAACATGAACATATGAGGAAGGCCAGGGTAACGTATACACATAGAGGGGTGACCTATAGGTAATCAAATTTGGTATGAATCCCATAGTATGATCTATTCATTATTGCATCAATTCCTATCTGTTATAATTTGATCAGGTATAACCCCATTCTGGGTGCACATTCATTTCTGGGATGTAATTGTTGTCTAGTTTTAAGACGTTAGCAATCAATAAGTACAAGGATACTTTTGTAGGTGTGACTAAATAATACAATCCAATCCCATTATACTATCCTGTTGTCAAGGTTTATTTCTCTAAAAGGAGAAAAGAGAAAGAGCGCATCCACGATCTAAGTGCAGTAAATAAGTTTACATTTTATTGAAAGAATAAAACACATATAGATTTACACTCACAAAAGTGCCCTCAAACATATGAGGTATGGCCGTTCCTTAAAAGATATACACAGAACACTGCTCCAGCACAGGTGATCCTCCTTACTGTCCCCCTCCGTGTAAGCCGATTTACAATGCAATCAGGTATCAGGATAGTATAATGGACAAATCCCAATATAGCAAGACAGCGACACAATACTCAGTATATATCCCAGCACCAACTGAGGTTGTATCAAATAGGATTTACGAAAAAATTGCAAACATATGAACAAACAGATAAATGGATAAGATACCAAATATATGGAAACGTTCAAGTCAATGGTACTTGTAAAAATAGTCCGATTCCAAATCAGATAGAGGAGGGTTGCTGCTCCTTCCTTGCCCAAAGGTGTCTGTTCCCAGGCTTAAGTAAAAAGTTGTCAAGGTTTATTTCTCTAAAAGGAGAAAAGAGAAAGAGTGCATCCACGATCTAAGTGCAGTAAATAAGTTTACATTTTATTGAAAGAATAAAACACATATAGATTTACACTCACAAAAGTGCCCTCAAACATATGAGGTATGTCCGTTCCTTAAAAGATATACACAGAACACTGCTCCAGCACAGGTGATCCTCCTTACTGTCCCCCTCCGTGTAAGCCGATTTACAATGCAATTAGGTATCCCTGGGGACTTAGACTAAGTAAAAGTGCTGTGAGCTACGTTGTGTATAGAGGAAATTGTGTGAATGTGCTGTAGGAAAACAAACTATATAAGCCGGCTAATAGTTTGATCCAAGCATCAATCACATTCCCTTCTCCTCACACGTCAGATTATGGGCATGGCCTTACGCGTTTTGCGGGCTCCTCTCGCTTCGTCAGAGGCTATGCCCATAGTGACCATAATCTGCCCTTATGTTTTATAGGTATGGTAACAAGGTGGGCAGCTTTCTAGCACAAATTGATAAAAATCATAAAACTAACAGTTTTATAAAAAAAATTAAAGATAAAGATCATATATGGACTGAGACTGAGGACATACAAAAGGCCTTCCTTGAATACTTCACGGAGCTCTATTCAGCACAGCATATTAATCTTACTACAAAGGAGACATTTTGGAAATCTTTGACAGTTCCAAAGTTAGAAAGTAATTGCCTAACAAAAATTAACGAACCTATTACAGAAAATGAAATAAGGCAAATAATCAAAGCAATGGCAAATAATAAAGCGGCAGGTCCGGACGGTCTCCCATCCGAATTTTACAAAATTCTTATAGAGGAAATAATCCCCACATTAAATGCTCTGCTGAATGGGCTCTGGAGTGGACGATTGGAACCATCAGCTGACTTTAACGAATCTACAATAATAGTAATACCTAAACCGGGAAAAGACCCACAACTAATAGACTCTTATAGACCCATCTCACTACTCAACATTGATTATAAAATAATGACTAGTATATTAGCTAAAAGGATACAGGTTTCATTGGACACAATAATACACCCTGATCAAACAGGCTTCATGAAAGGAAGGACTTCAAATTTTAAATTAAGGAAAGTCTTTTTAACAATCTCAGACCAATGGTATAATGACAAATATAATAAAAAAAAGCTAATAAAGAGGATATTTCAATAGTATCACTGGATGCAAGCAAATCTTTTGATTCTGTCACATGGGACCACCTTGTTACTTCTCTTATAAAATTTGGATATACACGTAATAGTCTTAATTTAATCAAGAAACTTTATAGTGAGTCTAGGGCTGCGATAATTATTAACGGTAACAAAACATCCTATCTCCCCCTCTTAAGAGGGACAAGGCAGGGATGTACTTTATCGCCCTTAATTTTTAATATTGCTTTGGAACCTTTATTGATTGCTTTGAGAAATAATATACAAGGGATTGAGATGGGTGGTAAGAGCATACAGCTGGCGGTCTATGCAGACGATCTATTGGTATTTTCTAGAAATTCAAACAAAAAATTTTAACAAAATATGCCAGATTATAGAAAACTACGGCTCTTTTTCAGGGTATCATATTAATCAGTCTAAATCTGAAGTATTATGGCTTCAAAAAAATCAAAAATCAGAAACAAAAATATTTAAAGAAGTAACTAAATATATGACATATTTGGGGGTTAAAATATCTAGCGATCCTACAGAATGGTATGCTCTGAATATTGGCAATGGTATTAGACAATTTTGTGAAACCCTCAAAAGATGGACCTCTCTTCCACTTTCTATCTCTGGTAAAATAAATTTACTTAAGATGATAGCACTCCCAAGGCTATTGTATCTTTTTCAGAATATACCTTTCCTAATTAAGAAACACGAGATTAAGATATCTAATCAGGCAATTAAGGAATATATATGGACGAATAGTAGGCCTAGACTTAGCTATCAAAAATTAGTACTTAAAAATGAACATCTGGGCCTGGGTCTCCCTAATTTAATAATATACAATCTTGGAAGCAGTGACAAAGATAGCTTTAGACTGGCTCTTGGAGAGTAATCATTTTACTTTACCAGAGATAGAAAATGGTCTGATGAAACCTTTATATTTAAAAAATATTCTTCATCTAGAGGCTAAAAATATTCCACCATATGTCAAAAGGGTAGATCTGTTTAGGGATACAGTTGTAGCATGGCACAGAACATGTAAATATTTAGGTATATATCCCTATGCAACACATTATTTATCTATCAAAGGAAATTCAGAATTCAAACAGGGTCTCTCCTCTAAAATATTTTCAGTTTGGCAAGAAAAGGGATTATCTAACGTTATCCAATTAACAAAAAATAATCAGGGTACAATTCAGGTTGAAGATTTCGAAATAATTAAAAATAAATATCTCCTCTCAGAGAAACATTTTTTCTCGTTTTTACAAATCAGGCATTACTGTCTGAAATTAATACAAATACAAGGGAATAACTGGGATCTCTTACCACTAGTTCCGGTAATTAATCTTATTAAAAGTGGTGAATATTCTATATCTTTGTTATATAATCTAATAAATAATATAAATTATAAACAATATATTGAAATTGGAACTGCAAAATAGAGGGAATCGTACTTTCCGAACCTCACCACGCAATTAATATTAAAAAGTGTGGAGAGAGTGGAGGAAGCATCATTAGCTATCCCTATGCATGAAAAGCATGTAAAGCTAATGTGGATGGTGTATATCACACCTGAGAAGATTGCCAAATGGGGCGGTACGGGGGAAGGAACATTGTGTACCAAATGTAGACAACCATAGACAAACTTGATACATAGCTTTTGGCTTTGCCCTAAGATACAAAGATTCTGGGGAAAGATAAATTACTGGTTAAGCAAAGTTTATCAAACTCAAATGCTCTTACAACCAGAACAGATTTTTTTTTCCACTATAAAAAAGAACAGTTGCAAAACCGGAAACTCATAACGATGGTAATCTTGTTAGCAAGGAATCTTGTATTAAAAGGATGGAAGAAGGTTAAATCACCCTCCTTTGGGAATCTTGGGGAAATTATTCATCACCAATTCCTTATAGAATTACAAGATACTTTATACCACATTGACATTAATACAACACGTTTTTTTAATAAATGGGAGAACTGGATTAAACTAGGGAGATTGAAGAGCAGAAGAAAATAATTAGAAATTTCAAAAATACAGTCTATATGGAAAACTGTAGGTTGAGAGGGGAATGGCTTTTTGAAGAGCCTGACTAGATCAGATCACAGATTGGGGGGAAGGAGGAGAGAGAAGTCCCTTTTTTTTTTTTTTTTTTTTTTTTTTTGTTTTTGTTTTATTTTGGGGGGGGGGGGGAATCTAGGTATTTTTATGCGTCTCAAGATGTTATAAATTCAAATTGATTGTCTCTTATATAGAACTTAGGGGGAAAGGTATCAATATAGATAGATAGATTTTTTTTTTTCTGTGGTTGAAAAGGAGAAAGGACAAAAGGTATGTTAGTTTTTTCTTTTTTTTTCTTTCTTTCTTCTTGGCAATAGAGAGGGGAAAATGGTACACTTTCTCATATTATTGTGACTGTTATGTTTTATTGACAGGTATTCTCCTTATAAGATTTAATTTTTTTGTGGTCAAAGCAGAGCAAATATATATTTTATCAAATATTAGTTGAAACAAAAAGTATAGATTATGAAAATGTTATATTATGACCTTGTTAAAAATCTGGAAAGATTGATTGCTTAGAACTGTATTTGATGTATAAAATCAATAAACCTTTTGAAAAAAAAAAATCACATTCCCTTCTCACACGTCAGATTATGGGCATGGCCTTACGCGTTTCACGGGCTCCTCCCGCTTCGTCAGAGGCTATGCCCATAGTGACCATAATCTGCCCTTATGTTTGGTTGTGTACAACACGCCTCCAAATGTTGATTTGATGAAATCTGGGGGCGTGTAGTTCGGGTGTATCCCGGTAAGTAGCTGTAGAGCCGCAACACTGTGTGTTTATCTGCTTACGTGCTCCACGCTACCTAATATGCTGCACAATGGCTAGTATACCGAACCCTTTATAGCAATATGTTTCAAAAGCAATGTTGTACATTCATCTACTATAAAAACAGGACAATTCAGAATAACATATTAAAACTTAACATACAATTTGATATGCATGTATAAAAACACTAATAATTGAAAAATACGAGTAAAAGAGGAAATAAAAAACTAACTAATAAAAACACACATTAAGATTACTCACAGTAGAAATATGCATAGTACAATCATTTCATTCCCAAAAAAACAGCAACAATTTGAGCTATATATAAATATATGAAAGTACAATTACAGATATATGAGAAGTGCATTTTACTAAAAGTTAATATACTGTTTAAAATTCAAATATTTATAAATCCATAAAATTATAAATTTATAAAAATCGATTTCCACAAAATGATCCAGTCATGTTGGTTTTATACCTATATTAATAACCAGTAACGTACTCCTAGTAAACGATAATGGGTATGCATATAAAGGATCCCTCTTTCTATGTTTATATGTCTAGAAATGCTGCTAGATCAATATCACGGTGATTATGGTCATTATGGGCATAGCCTCTGACTAACCGGGAGGAGCCCGCAAAACGCGTAAGGCCACGCCCATAATCTGACGTGTGAGGAGAAGGGAATGTGATTGATGCTTGGATCAAACTATTAGCCGGCTTATATAGTTTGTTTTCCTACAGCACATTCACACGATTTCCTCTATACACAACGTAGCTCACAGCACTTTTACTTAGTCTAAGTCCCCAGGGATACCTGATTGCATTGTATATCGGCTTACACGGAGGGGGACAGTAAGGAGGATCACCTGTGCTGGAGCAGTGTTCTGTGTATATCTTTTAAGGAACGGACATACCTCATATGTTTGAGGGCACTTTTGTGAGTGTAAATCTATATGTGTTTTATTCTTTCAATAAAATGTAAACTTATTTACTGCACTTAGATCGTGGATGCACTCTTTCTCTTTTCTCCTTTTAGAGAAATAAACCTTGACAACTTTTTACTTAAGCCTGGGAACAGACACCTTTGGGCAAGGAAGGAGCAGCAACCCTCCTCTATCTGATTTGGAATCTGACTATTTTTACAAGTACCATTGACTTGAACGTTTCCATATATTTGGTATCTTATCCATTTATCTGTTTGTTCATTTGTTTGCAATTTTTTCGTAAATCCTATTTGATACAACCTCAGTTGGTGCTGGGATATATACTGAGTATTGTGTCGCTGTCTTGCTATATTGGGATTTGTCCATTATACTATCCTGCCCTTATGTTATACATCAGGATCAGTATATAACTTGTATACATTGCTACGTCAAGATACAACTTTAGTTACAAATATACCCAAAAATTATTGTATTCATTCATGCCAGATGGCATAACAGAGTTAAGTCTGAATATCCATCTGGCTTCCTTCTTTAGAAGTGCATCCTCAGTATCCCCACCTCTGATGCCAGGTTTAATGGTTTCAAGGCCCCAACATTTGAAGCCTTGAGTTTTACCGTTGTGTTTTTGTAAAAAAAAATTGGCAACACTGGTAATCTTTTACCAGTGTCGGCATGTTATAGATCCTTTAAATATAGGAGCTTTTTTAGCATTGCGATTGAAGTGACTAGTAGTTAGGCAGTCTCTAAGGTTATTTACCCGTCTGTAGGTGAAAAGAGGTTTATCTGGAATTATAGTTTGTAGTACCTCATCACTCTTTAGAATGTGCCAGTGTTTACGTATTATATTTGATACTGTATGACTGTGGCTTGTGTATGTGGATATACATCTTAGCGGATCAGATGGTTGGGTATCTTTGGGTTTTAGAAGTTCACTTCTGTCTTTATTAAGTGCTCTGTTATAAGCCATTGCAAGTGCCTTTTTTGTATATCCTCTTTGTAGTAATCTCACTTTAAGATAATTAGCAGCTACTTTGAAAGATTGTATATCTGAGCAATTACGGCGAATTCTCAAATATTCACAAATCGGTAGACTACGGATCGTGTTAGGATGGTGGAAACTATCTGCCCTCAGGATATTATTTGTTGATGTCGGTTTCCTATAGGTTTTAGGGACCAGATGACCATCAATAATATTAATCGTGAGGTCCAGAAATTCCACCTTTAGCTTATCGCTAATCATTGTGAGATATAATTCAAGATGGTTTTGATTCAATACTGACACAAATTCCAGCAGCAATTCACTAGATCCTTCCCATAAAAAAAAGATATCATCTATGTACCTGGACCAGTGGGAGATAAAAGATGTAAACCTTGGGGGCGGAGCTAGCCAGCAAACTGAGTGGAAGCTTTTAGCTGGAGCTCCAGACAGAGATCACAAAATTGAGAATTTTAAAGCTGTTTTGGCACTGCCAACTTTATACTTTAAATCCTGTGTGCCTCTGGACTCTACTAGGAGGCAGCAGGGCAAATTCCGGAGCTTTTGGTGCCTTTTTCGAGAGATCCGAATTCCAGTACCAGGCCGAAACTAGGAAAGGCCGTGGATGCGACCTACCCCGGGCCGGATAAAGTGCAGCAAGAGGCCAAAATCAATATAATTCAAGACCCTACCATCCGATAGGCCAGCTTATACTAAGTAGACCCAAGGATTGGCTATATCAGACCGAAAATAATCATTTAAAGTGGAGCAGCTTACCGGAAGGTATAATAATTGAGGAGGTGGAGGAGGCCTCAGGAGTCATTGCCTGGAGGTGAGGGCTGAGGAGATCAGGCAAAAAAGAAGGTGACAATATCATCTGGAAACTACATATATGCTTTTAAATCTGCTACAGGGATCAGCAACATAAGGGTGAGTGGTGGGAAAAGTCGCCATCTTGGATGCACTAGCATTATTAAGATTGTAATATACACCTACTCACTATATCATTTTATCATTAAACCTTGCCTAGAGAGTGAGTTTGTATTATAACCGGAGCATCCCTGCAATGCAGGGGAGAGACACTGGGGGAGGATTATAAAGCAGAAAGCAATTAAAAGCTGCAGACTAATTAACTGTATGCCTGAATAGGCAGAGAGCATGAGAAATCACTAACATCAGGTTCAGGGTTCTCAACCTAAGTAGTTCTAATAAAGCCACAGCAGATAACATCCCACCTCTCACTAGCCTGATTCTGCACCTCAACAAGGCGAGATTGGGACACTTCTAGCGAGACTTTCTGTGGTTAATACTGTCACGTAGACATTAGAACGGCAGACCCTGAGACACTAAGAAATATTAACAACACTCTGGAGAGATATTTAAAGCTTGCAATGTTTGGCTAAACATATAAAAATTCAACCTGGAGTGATCTTAGAGACATTGAGGATACTAGCTGACATAATGCCAACTAGCAGCAAACTAATGTTTTTATAAAGCTGCTGGAAGAGGAAAGGGAGGCAGGGTGAGCAAAGGAGAATACAGGTGTAACGTTTTCAATTCATCTGCTTCTCTGACGAATTTTGTAACATATCTACTAAAGGGGGACACTTTTCAAGATGAAGAGCAGGAACCAAACAGTAAAGGACTGCTTATCCAAGTCGCAACTTAAACTTAAACTCATAGATAAAGCAGCCTCTCCAACAAAGCCACCCCCTGAGGCAGAACCAACAGAGGAAGATAACCAAGTGGGAAAGGATATCCCAAACAACGAACTGTTAACTCAGATTAAAGCCTTCTTCCATGAAGAATTGAAAACAGCAATATATGACCTCAAGAAGGACATAAGAGAAATTGGAGGAAGGACAACAGAGCTAGAGAACAAGATTGATGACATAACGGAAGAAATCCCCCAAATTCAACACACCCTGCTAGATCATGCTATATATATTAAAAAACTTGAAGAACAAGTGGAAGACCTAGAAAACAGATCTAGAAGATCAAATTTGAGAATCAGGAATCTCCCAGAAGATTACAAAAATCTCCAAGCGGATGTCACGGAGATATTTCGCCAACTTATTCCAGATACCGAAATCAACATGTTACTATTTGATAGAATCCACAGAGCCCTCACCCGACCCTCCCAATCCAAAACCAGAGACATTATAATTAAGCTACATTACTATCATGTCAAGGAAATGATCTTACAAGCGGCAAGACAAGCTAAAACGATCACATATGAAGGTCACATATGAAGGTCACAATATCCAAATATATACAGACTTATCCCCCATAACATTGAGAAAGAGGCGTGAAATGAAGCCGATTGTGGAGGCGCCTAACAGAGAGAAATTAAGGTACCGGTGGAACTTTCCCTTCAAGCTGATCTTTACCCACCAGAATACCCTATATTCATGCTCATCTCTGGAAGAAGGACAAATAATTCTGAACAAGTTGGAAATAATGATGGAAGAACCTACAAAGCAGGCCACACAGCAGACAGTGAGAAGAATACCTCAGAGAGAGTGGTCTGTAGTCGCTAAAAAAAGTAATGCAAAAAAATCAAAACCAGCTACATCCTCCAGCGAAGATCAGAATTCCAACAACGAAGAGAATCCTCCTGTTCCATGAGGAAGGTATCCTTCCAAGCCAAGGTGTTAAGGATCAGAATAATAGGAACTTTACCTCCCACTGCTGGACTGATTGTAAGGTATATGTAAAAGGGACATGAGTTCATGAGTTGTAATGGTAAACTATATAGTCTCTAACCATTGTTTTTTCTTTATTTATTATTTGTCTATATCTACTATTGTTTCCCTGTTTGCTGCTATATTTTCTCCCTCAATATAATATTAGATGATAGAAAGTAAGAAATGTATAAGAAGATTACTCCAGAGTTGAATACTGACCAAAGGGTCAAAAATTACCCAGGTGCAGTTTAAGGCACCCTGTTTGAATGTTATATTTAATTGTTTTATGTTTTATTGTTTGGTTTTAAAAGTTAAGCTACTACAGTTACGAAAAATAGGTTTATTAATAGACTCCAAATATGAAGGTATCTTCACATCATGCAAAGATTCCACATCTTCAGTCCGATTAGACTACAGGTATACAGGCTTCCCAAATACTATTAAGCTTAGAAATAAAAATAAAAAATGCAGATTAGAGTAATTTCACATAATGCCAGAGGCCTTAATTCCAATATAAAGAGGAAGAAAGCCATCCTAGAGTATAAGGCCCAAAAAGCTAACATAGTGATGATACAGGAAACTCACTTTACCTCCACCACGACACCTAAGTATTGGGATAAACTCTTCCCCACTAAATATCATGCTATCAATAACAAGAAGAAATGTGGTGTTTCCATACTCTTACATGCCTCCCTTAATTTTAAAGAGGAGGAAATAATCTCTGATAGGGAAGGGAGATACCTCATAGTGCGGGGTTTGATACACAATACACCAATCCTGTTAGTGAACATTTATGCCCCTAATGATCATCAAGGGCCATTTTTTTACCAAAGTAAGCAAGCTATTGTTATCCTGGAAGAGATATAAAATAATCATGGGGGGCGACTTTAATATGACTCTAAATGATAAATTAGACAGGACATCAACGGACTCTCAAAAGCACAGAAGACAGACCCCAGATCAGCAAATTTTAAGGGATTTACTACTAGACCACAATTTATTAGACAGCTGGAGAGCAGTAAATAGAGGAGCCCAAGAGTACACCTATTACTCATCAGTACATGGCACACGCTCTAGAATAGACTTAATATTAATAAGTCAAATCATATTACCCCTAGTTACACAGGCTACTATTAGTAGTTGCGTATGGTCAGATCATGACATGATGAGAATAGATTTAGAAGGAGTGTTAAACCCAGGTAGAGTGGACCTTGCATCCCAAAATATTCCAAAATGAAGTTTTTAAACACCAAATTGAGCAACATATCAACGAATTCACGAAAATAAATGAGGGCTCTACATCCAACCCAAATATAATATGGAGTGCTATGAAGGCCTCCATTAGGGGCCTGATTATAGCTGAATCTTCCAAAGTTAAAAAACAATATAATTACACAATAGAACAATTGAGGAAGGAGATCTCCACAATTCGAGAACAGGCACTAAGAAATCCCAAGGGAGGCCCATCTAAAGCATTAAAAAAGAAGAGTGATGAACTCAATCTGCTACTTGACAAAGAGGCGATTTCCTCATTCAAAGCAATTGATACGAGATACTATACATACGGAAATAAGCCTGACAAATTATTAGCAAATAAATTGAAAGATATGACCAGAGCCTCCACCATTCCACAAATACAGCTAGCAGATGGATCAGTGACCAATGACCCTCGACAGATAGCTAATGAATTTGCAGATTATTACAGTTTACTTTATAATTTGCCACAACCCAAGCTAGGTGTAGATAAACGAAAAGAATTAGATAATTTCCTGGAGAGTAGCACATTAAAAAAAATATCCCAAGAAGATCTTGATTTTCTCAATGCGCCTATCACACCACAGGAGGTACACCTAGCTATTAAAGGATTAAAGAGAAATAAAGCCCCAGGCCCGGACGGGTTCCCAGGCTCCTTCTATAAGGACCTTCAAAAATCTGTGGTACCACATCTAGTAATTATTTTTAACAATATTATGCAAGGCATAGATATACCACAGGATTTGTTGACTGCGTGGGTGACAGTTATTCCAAAACCGGGGAAATGTAAACAATATTGTCAAAACTATAGGCCAATTTCGCTGATAAATCAGGACCTTAAGCTATTCACCAAAATTTTGGCAAACCGTTTGGCTACTCCCATCAAAAATTTAATAAATACTGACCAGGTTGGATTTATAGCTCAGAGAGAGGCTCCAGATAATGTAAGAAAGATAATAGACCTGATAAATCTGGCATCAAATAAAGGAATGCCTTCTCTGTTCCTCTCCCTGGATGCGGAGAAGGCATTCGACAGAATCAATTGGGAGTATATGCTAGCAGTCCTTAATAAGGTAGGAATAAGGGGTTAATTTTACACTGGGTTAAAAAAGTTGTATTCTACCCCGATGCGTTTATAAGACTGTCGGGGTATCAATCGAAGCAAATAGCAATCAGAAATGGGACTAGACAGGGCTGCCCACTGTCTCCATTATTATTCGCATTATGTATTGAACCATTAGCCCAGAGAATTAGGGACAACCCCAACATATCAGGAATTAAGCTAGGTGGTAACGAATACAAAATATCGCTATTTGCGGATGATTTCATCCTCGCAGTCACTAAACCATTGCTTTCCCTCCCAGTAATATACTCAGAGATAGGTAAATTTGGCCTACTATCAGGGTATAAGGTGAACGAGAGTAAATGTGAGGCCCTAGATATCCACCTCCCTAATCACACGAAAAAACTTCTGGAGATCAACTTTGCCTTCTCCTGGGCAAAAACATCCATCAAATATTTAGATATTTACCTTACAAGAAATATGCACAATCTTTACAGAGAAAATGATAAAGTTATATTTAATCAGGTTAAGACATTGCTGACCAAGTGGGCTAAACATAAACTGTCATTATATGGAAGGATTATGTCCATCAAAATGACGATATTACCTAAAATCCTCTATTTATTTCGCTCTCTCCCAATAAACGTGCCGATATCAGAGTTACTAACGATGCAGACGGAAATCCTCAAATTCATATGGCAGGGGAAAAGGGCAAGAATTAATAAGGACACTCTGACCAGACATAAATCAGGGGGAGGAGTGGGGCTTCCAGACCTAAGATCTTATTACTATGCAGCTAGAATGGCCCAAACCATCCAATGGCATAAAACGACAAAGACTCCACAATGGGTTCAACTAGAAACTGATATCATGGAGGTAGGCAGACTAGACAGACTACTATGGGCAGACAAACAAGATAGACCCCAATCTCTAAGGCAATTTGTAGCAATACATCACACTATAACTTTATGGGACAAATTGACCAGAACTCATGCAATTATTAATAATCGATCTCAAGCTACACCCTTAATACCCATCAAGTCAATAATAGGTTCTAATTTGCAGGGAAAATAGGAAAATAAGGGTCTATACCATATTGCGGACACACTTGTAAATGGTAAGATAATAACTTTTCAGCAGTATGAAGGGCTAGGGGAACCTGATAGAAATCTATGGTTTCAATACCTACAACTCAAATCAAGGGTACAAGAGATATTAGGAAACACAAAGAGAGAACATAACACCACATATGAGTCATTGTGCCTATCTAAAGATTACAGGAGGGGCATAGTTACTATATTATACCCAATTTTTAATGTCAAAGAAAAAGATAAAAAAAAACTGTGGCATGATAAAATGGGAAAGGGATTTAGGCAGATCTTGGTCAGTAGAAACATGGACAGAAAATATTCAGAGAGGTCTTAAATTCTCCCCTAATGCTAACTTAAAAGAAAATTACCTCAAAGTAATACACAGGTGGTACATCTACCCAACTAGAGGGGTTAAAGATGAAGAGCGTGCGCATCATCAATGCTACAGAGGATGTAACGAAGTGGGGACATATCTGCATATGTGGTGGCATTGTGGGGGGGTCAAACGGATATGGGATTACATCTCAAATTACTTAAGCAAGCTATTAGAAGCAGATATAGCCCTTTCCCCAGAGCAGGCCCTATTACATTTCCCACTAGAAGGACATTTAAAGAGACATTCTAAATTAGTTAATATGATTTGTACAATCACACGCATGTGCATAGCTAGGTATTGGAAGACGGCTACCCCTTCATTTGAGTATATCGAAAAGAGAATAGAATACCACTTTAATATGTCGAGTGCCACAGCAGAACTCTTAAACACTAAAGACCGTTACATTGAAATGTGGGAACCTTATATTACGCATATTGAAAGGTCTAGAAGGATAGGAAGGGCCGACATATAAAAAGCCAGAGTTAGAGGAAGTAGTGTGTGAGAATTGTTTCTATCTGTATGGACTAAGATACTTTGTTGGATACAAAAATACTATTCGGAGTAAAATCCCGATAAGTCTATAATGAATGTGACTTCTTTTTGTTGTACTGTTTTTCTTTTTTTTTTTTTTCTTTTTTTTTAAATGAACCTACATTGCTTCATGTTTGAAGTTTATTTGTATTATGATGTTTTGATTTAAACAAAAAAAGATGTAAACCTTATCATGGAGTCATGAAACACTACGGTTTCCTCCCACCAGCCCAGGTACATATTAGCATACGTGGGGGCACACAAAGTCCCCATGGCCGTACCGCAAGTTTGTAAATAAAATCTATCATCGAGGACAAAGTAGTTATGTCTCAGGACGAATTCTAATAACTTAATTATAAATTCCTTATTCTCATTAGATATACCACTCTCTTTGGACAGATAATGTGATACAGCCTTCCACCCCCATACAGTATCTATACTAGTATAGAGAGATTCCACATCACAAGTCACAAGAATAGAATTAGGAGTTATAGTGATATTGTTGATTTTATTCAGTACATGCATTGTGTCTCTAGTATATGAAGGTATAACCATTAATGAGAATAATAATGTACTATGTTGGAATTCTGTACTCTGCAATTTTAGCGTGAGAAAATAGAGAAATGCTAATCACTATAAAGATGATATCCGGTATTATACCATTCTAAAAACTGGTTGTCATTATACCGGCCTATATATAACATTCTGAATCATTCTTCAGGTCCTAAGGATGATAGTATAAGGCAAACGGAGTAAGCTTTACAAACTACTTGATATATCATGCTTGACAAGGGGGCGTATATGATATGCCATCAAATGACGTACTGTATTGTAAATGATGGATCACTAACAGCCCCTAATTTCATAGCAGTAATCAATAAATTATGGTATATACTACATCGGAATGAAGATTGAGACGCTATGATTGATGTTAATACCAGATGTATGAACATTTTCCTAACACTACGGTAGCTACCTAATGAGAGGTTTTTTATAAGTAGGCGTGAACACATAACACTATCCTATGAAATGTCGACCTGTCACAGTAGGATTACTAATAACTCCCAAATTTCGTAGAATGTATGTTAAAAGATTGTGGATTGCGTAAATCGCAATGAGGCTTTTAACATCACTCATAACCAAAATGCCGACCTTAGTATTGGGGATAGTATATTAACATTATGTGTGGAGACCGACATTTCGCCACGGCAAACGTTCCTAGACACAAATTACAGGGGACATAATTGTGATGAGTGTCCACCCAATTATAAGTCACTACACAGAAGATGGTTTATGAGTAATAATGACACTGGCTTATGAATAACCTATTAAACTCTCAGGCAAACCGGATTGATGTTACATATTTTTAACATTACGGTAGCTGTCAGATAAGGGGGCGTGTTTACAAGTAGGCGTGAATATGCAACGCTACCCAATAAAATATCGAATCTTCACCGTTGAACTACTAACTATACCAAAACATTACAGAAGATATGTTTAAACAATCTGGATCTTGTTAATCCACATGACGATTGTAACATGACTCAGTATTGGGGACAGTATACAGGGAGTGCAGAATTATTAGGCAAGTTGTATTTTTGAGGATTAATTTTATTATTGAACAACAACCATGTTCTCAATGAACCCAAAAAACGCATTAATATCAAAGCTGAATAGTTTTGGAAGTAGTTTTTAGTTTGTTTTTAGTTATAGCTATTTTAGGGGGATATCTGTGTGTGCAGGTGACTATTACTGTGCATAATTATTAGGCAACTTAACAAAAAACAAATATATACCCATTTCAATTATTTATTTTTACCAGTGAAACCAATATAACATCTCAACATTCACAAATATACATTTCTGACATTCAAAAACAAAACAAAAACAAATCAGTGACCAATATAGCCACCTTTCTTTGCAAGGACACTCAAAAGCCTGCCATCCATGGATTCTGTCAGTGTTTTGATCTGTTCACCATCAACATTGCGTGCAGCAGCAACCACAGCCTCCCAGACACTGTTCAGAGAGGTGTACTGTTTTCCCTCCTTGTAAATCTCACATTTGATCATGGACCACAGGTTCTCAATGGGGTTCAGATCAGGTGAACAAGGAGGCCATGTCATTAGATTTTCTTCTTTTATACCCTTTCTTGCCAGCCATGCTGTGGAGTACTTGGAGGCGTGTGATGGAGCATTGTCCTGCATGAAAATCATGTTTTTCTTGAAGGATGCAGACTTCTTCCTGTACCACTGCTTGAAGAAGGTGTCTTCCAGAAACTGGCAGTAGGACTGGGAGTTGAGCTTGACTCCATCCTCAACCCGAAAAGGCCCCACAAGCTCATCTTTGATGATACCAGCCCAAACCAGTACTCCACCTCCACCTTGATGGCGTCTGAGTCGGACTGGAGCTCTCTGCCCTTTACCAATCCAGCCACGGGCCCATCCATCTGGCCCATCAAGACTCACTCTCATTTCATCAGTCCATAAAACCTTAGAAAAATCAGTCTTGAGATATTTCTTGGCCCACTCTTGACATTTCAGCTTGTGTGTCTTGTTCAGTGGTGGTCGTCTTTCAGCCTTTCTTACCTTGGCCATGTCTCTGAGTATTGCACACCTTGTGCTTTTGGGCACTCCAGTGATGTTGCAGCTCTGAAATATGGCCAAACTGGTGGCAAGTGGCATCTTGGCAGCTGCACGCTTGACTTTTCTCAGTTCATGGGCAGTTATTTTGCGCCTTGGTTTTTCCACACGATTCTTGCGACCCTGTTGACTATTTTGAATGAAACGCTTGATTGTTCGATGATCACGCTTCAGAAGCTTTGCAATTTTAAGAGTGCTGCATCCCTCTGCAAGATATCTCACTATTTTTGACTTTTCTGAGCCTGTCAAGTCCTTCTTTTGACCCATTTTGCCAAAGGAAAGGAAGTTGCCTAATAATTATGCACACCTGATATAGGGTGTTGATGTCATTAGACCACACCCCTTCTCATTACAGAGATGCACATCACCTAATATGCTTAATTGGTAGCTTTCGAGCCTATACAGCTTGGAGTAAGACAACATGCATAAAGAGGATGATGTGGTCAAAATACTCATTTGACTAATAATTCTGCACTCCCTGTATGTATATTATATGTGGAGACCGATGTGCTGTTACGGTCTGAATTTTTCAGACATAAGTGACAAGGGGCGTAACTACAATGAGCGTTACCATATAACACTGTCACACCTCCACCCAATCACAAGTCACCACGTATAAGGAAGGCATGTTTTTGTTTAATAAAGCCTGAGATTGGCTAAGAATAGGGGTGTGTTAGATGCATGATACAGATTGGCTAATAACGATGAGAGGGTGTGTATGTATAGAAGCCGCTCTGGGTCATTCGGCTTGATTCTTTTGAACTTGCCCACATTGAAAAAGGCCAGCGCAATGGCCGAAACGCATTTGTGAGGTTCATTGAACTCACTTTGTTCTCTAATTCTTTCCTTACTAGCTATACGTGCAATCTCAGCCTTGGGGATTTGCCTCTGTCACCTGAAGCCGAAGTATCCGGTTATCGGCCAGGAATATAGGGGGGCATCTACCCCAGGGCTGTAGTACGATGTAAGGAGTGGTTGTTTTTACTTATTTGTACCATAGTTACATATTTTATTATTGGTGTGGTAATGGGATGGTTATTCCTTTTTAAATAAATTACAATAAATTTTAAATTTTAAATACCCAATTATACCATTTATACTCACTGTTTAAGTACAGGATGTTACAAAAATAGGAATTTGAGTGCTATAAACCCCTATTTTGTCCTTTCTCTTCCCCAATCCTTGATATCAATTATTACCATAAGGGGCAGCACCAAGGTCACCTATACCTTTTAGATTCCTATCAGTCACTGGACACTGTGCCAATGTATTGCTCTATACTTACTTATATATACTCTATATATAAAGTACACCCCTCACATTTTTGTAAATATTTTATTATATCTTTTAATGTGACTACACTGTAAAAATGACACTTTGCTACAATGCAAAGTAGTGAGTGTACAGCCTGTATAACTGTAAATTTGCTGTCCCCTCAAAATAACTCAACACACAGCCATTAATGTCTAAACCATTGGCAACAAAAGTGAGTACACCCCTAAGTGGAAATGTCCAAATTGTGACTCGTTAGTGTTACAAGGTCTCAGGTGTGAATATGGAGCAAGTGTGTTAAATTTGGTGTTACCGCTCTCACACTCTCTCATACTGGTCTTTGGAAGTTCAAAATGGCACCTCATGGCAAAGAACTCTCTGAGGATCTGAAAAAAAGAATTGTTGCTCTACATAAAGATGGCCTAGGCTATAAGAAGATTGCCAATACCCTGAAACTGAGCTGCAGCACGGTGGGCAGGACCATACAGCGGTTTTTACAGGAAATGTTCCACTCAGAATAGGCCTCGCTATCGTCGACCAAAGAAATTGAGTGCACGTGCTCAGCGTCATATCCAGAGGTTGTCTTTGGGACATAAACCTATGAGTGCTGCCAGCATTGCTGCACACTGCATAAAATTGGTCTGCATGGCTGTCGTCCCAGAAGGAAGCCTCTTCTAAAGATGATGCACAAGAAAACCTGCAAACAATATGCTGAAGACAAGCAGTCTAAGGACATGGATTACTGCAACCATGTCCTGGGGTCCGATGAGACCAAGATAAACTTATTTGGTTCAGATGGTGTCAAGCGTGTGTGGCGGCAACCAGTTGAGGAGTACAAAGACAAGTGTGTCTTGCCTAAAGTCAAGCATGGTGGTGGGAGAGTCATGGTCTGGGCCTTCATAAGTGCTGCCGGCACTAGGGAGCTACAGTTCATTGAGGGAACCATGAATGCCAACATGTACTGTGACATACTGAAGCAGAGCATGATCCCCTCCATTCGGAGACTGGGCCGCAGGGCAGTATTCCAACATGATAACGACCCCAAACACACCTCCAAGATGACCACTGCCTTGCTAAAGAAGCTGTGGGTAAAGGTGATGGACTGGTCAAGCATGTCTCCAGACCTAAACCCTATTGAGCATCTGTGGGGCATCCTCAAAAGGAAGGGGGGGAGCGTAAGGTCTCTAACATCCCCCAGCTCTGTGATGTCGTCATGGAGGAGGACTCCAGTGGCAATCTGTGAAGCTCTAGTGAACTCCATGCCCAAGAGGGTTAAGGTAGTGCTGGAAAATAATGGTGGTCGCACAAAATATTAACACTTTGGGCCCAATTTGGACATTTCTACTTAGGGGTGTACTCACTTTTAATGCCAACAGTTTAGACATCAATGGTTGTGTGTTGAGTTATTTTGAGGGGACAGCAAATTTACACTGTTATACAGGCTGTACACTCAACACTTTACATTGTAGCAAAGTGTAATTTCTTTAGTGTTGTCACGTGAAAAGATATAATAAAATATTTACAAATATGTGAGTGGTGTAATCACTTTTTATATATATATATCAGATATAAGCACACAAGGCCGGATAACAAGTGGTGCACTAATGCTTGACTGGGATGTGATAGCAGTATCGCTGGACTGTGCTAATATCAATGCACAACTTGATATTATAAGTCCATGGTAAATAAGATTTACCAGAGGTTTATCGCGGCTCACATCGCTCTAGTGTTTCCATTACTTTCAATGGATATCACGACCAAGCTAAATAGCGCTGATATTACAAGTCGAAGGTTAAGGGTTAAAAAAAAGTTTTAAAAAAGTCTAAAACATATTGAAATAAAGTATTAAACTCATATATTAGCGCTGCAGAATTTACAAATAACTGATGATAATGCATACATATTTTTAATAAATATGTATATGGCAAGGGAAGGGCTCCAAAAAAAAAAAAAATATATATATATATATATATATATATATAATATATATATATATATATTTATATATATATATATTTATATACAGTTGTATGCAAAAGTTTAGGCACCCCTGACAATTTCCATGATTTTCATTTATAAATAATTGGGTGTTTAGATCAGCAATTTCATTTTGATCTATCTAGGACACAGTAATATTTCAGTAGTGAAATGAGGTTTATTGTGCAATATGCATCCAAATGAAATTAAACAGGTGCATAAATTTAGGCACCCTAACAGAAATATTGCATCAATATTTAGTAGAGCCTCCTTTAGCAGAAATAACAGCCTATAGACACTTGCCTATAGCCTGTAATGAGTGTCTGGATTCTGGAAGAAGGTATTTTGGACCATTCCTCATTGCAAAACATCTCAAGTTCAGTTAGGTTTGATGGTTGCCAGCATGGACAGCCCGCTTCAAATCACCCGACAGATTTTTCAATGATATTCAGGGCTGGGGACTGGGATGGCCCTTCTAGAACAATGTACTTGTTCCTCTGCATAAATGCCAGAGTAGATTTTGAGCAGTGTTTTGGGTCGTTGTCTTGTTGAAATATCCAGCCCCGGCGTAACTTCAACTTTGTGACTGATTCCTTAACATTATTCTCAAGTATCTGCTGATATTCAGTGGAATCTATGCGACCCTCAACTTTAACAAGATTCCCAGCACCGGCACTGGCCACACAGCCCCACAGCATGATGGAACATCCACCAAATTTTACTGTGGGTAGTGTTTGTCTTGGAACGCTGGGTGAACAGTATAGCTCGCTAGTCACAGGACAGGCTTTTTCTAAAAACATGTGTTTGAACTGCAGATCCACATATGTGATTTATCTTATCTCCTGTGTGGATTGCAGCATACAATATGTGGGCCTCACTACACGTGAGGTCAGGTCAAGGATCAGGGAACACCTCTCGAGTATTAGGATTGGGAGTGCAAGTACCCCTCTGGTACAGCACTTTGTAACTAAACATAATAAGAACACAGATACATTCCGGTGGACATGTATAGAGAGGGTTCTGAGGCCTCCTAGGGGCTGAGACAGAGACAAGTTGCAAGCAAAACGAGAGATTTTCTGGATTTTCACATTGAAAACCAGACACCCATCAGGTCTAAATTCATCATATGATTTAATCAACTACTGGAAATAACAGTTACACTTCTCATTAACAGTAGTGACTATCATTTACTTACTTACCCTAAATGGGTGTGATGTGCTCTATTTACAGCACTCCAGGAAGCTAGCATATAAGACAAACTACACAGGGTAAGCCTAGGTAGTGAAAGGGTAACTTTTCTATACACCGACCTTGCATTGGGCATTTAATCTGATTCCATTATTACTTCTTAACCCCCCCCCCCCCACATATTTACCTATATTACAATATAGTTTTGGCAACAGTATCACATAGCTTATTAAAGCTAAATATGATATATACATACTAGTTAAGTCACTCATTTAAGGCACTATAGGACTGATTGTCAAGCGTTGCTTATAATGGAAATATATATTTGAGTATCTAACGGAATAGGCATATGCCGGGCGTTAGCACTTCCCAACAGCACTCCCAGGTATATTATCAACATTGTTAGGGTACTAGCTTAGGGCTGATGTATGATATGAATAAAGATAGGTCTGCTGACATCATACTTTGGAAACACCACACGCTCAATATCTGCCACGTTAGACAGAGAGTACGGCCAAAGGTTACATTTAGCAGGGGAAGAGATCGAGTATAGATGTATTCACTGAATTTATATTTACACAGGGATTTTGGCTAATATGTTTCAGGTGCAATGCATAGGTCTATTATCAGTCAAAACAAGCATTAGTTAGTCAAAACAGGCAGAATAAGCATAAGTGTCCGGGTAATAACTGAAATGTTACATAGGAACGGCAATAGTTAATATGCAAATATTGCTCTATTAACATTGTCCAATAGGAGACACCTGCTCATTTGATAACGGCACCACGCCGAAACATGTCAGCTGAATTAGATGACTCCTATTGAGACAATTCCACTTCTGATTCCAGAGTTGTTTTAACTATATTTTGGAAAATAAAGATTGTTTGAATTTTTAAACCGGTGCTCCGCTACCTTGTTTTATATATACACACATACACATACACTTTTGAGCCCTTTCTAAGCAATCAAATACCTTGAAACATGCAATATAATTTTTAATCAATTCTATTGTTTTTTATAGAAATACTTGATATTCCTGTTCTTCATTTAGAATAACATTTTCTTTTTGTATGTGTATATATATATATATATGTGTGTGTATATAGATATATACACACAAAATATTCAGGTATCTATATACAGAAATATTTATTTTAAAAATAACAAGAATATTTTCTCCTAAGTGAAGAACATAGGAATTTAAAGTATTCCTAAAGCACCTTCAGCTTTAGCGCAGTTGGGGCTAGACTACGAGTGGAGTGCTAAATTATTAAGCGCAATAATTAACCAGCCATTACAAGTGGCTTGTTATTGCTGCCGTAATTAGATCTCTGGGAAATTTTCTAAAATTGCCCAAATGCCCTCAAAATAGAGGGCATTGAAGTTTTTAATTTTAATATTTTTTTTATATAAAACAACTGCACTAGGCAATTTTTGGGGTGTAAAGTTGGTAGGAGTGGGGTGTTAGCAAATATATTTATGTGTTAATATGTGTATATATACACATATTAATAAATAAATATATATGTATATAATCATATACATATATATTTAAAAATGCTGCCCATCGCTGCGCTACTTACCCCCTTCGCTGTGTAAGGTTCTGATGCCGTCTCTGACAGCATCAGAATGAGGCTCTCATAGGAGCCTGTTGAAGCACGCTCTCGTGAGCACAATGCTTCCATTAGATTTACTTGTAATACCAGTTATTTACTTGTAATTATCGTGCGCTGGTATTACAAAGTGGGGCACTAATATTGCTTGCTCGCAAGCAATATTTAGCGCTCCACTTGTAATCTGGCCCATGGTTGGGAAGAAATGAAAATGCTTTCTTTAGTGTGCTCCATTTAGTCATTCGCTCTTGCCCTTTTTAGTTTCAACTTCTAATACCAGCGCTAACTCAAGAGCAATCATTTTTAACCTTGTGCGTAGTTAGCACTCATGTGCAATAAAAAAATTGCCCACATTTACACCTGTCTGCATCCCAGCTAACAGACTCTTAAACATGCACTGTTAGCCTTGAGTGTTTCTCAGCACACACATTTATCTGTGAATGCCTTACATCACCCTTATACAGTACACATTTATAAGTGGATCACAGTTAAAGGGAGACTGAACCCAATTTTTTTCTTTTGAGATTCAGATAGAGCATGCAACTTTCTAATTTACATCTATTATTAATTTTTCTATGTTCTCTTGCTTTCTTTATTTGAAATAGAAGGCATCTAAGCTATTTTTTTGTTCAGAACCATGGAAAGCACTTGTTTATTGGTGGGTGAATTTATCCACCAATCAGCAAGAACAACCCAGTTTGTTCACCAAAAATGGGCCGGCATCTAAACTTACATTCTTGCATTTCAAATAAAGATACCAAGAGAATGAAGACAATTTGATAATTGGAGTCTATTAGAAAGTTGCTTATAATTGCATGCTCTATCTGAATCACAAAAGAAAAAATGTGGGTTCAGTGTCCCTTTAACATATATCGGACACTTGCACAATGTTAACTTAAATGAACACTGAACCCAATTTTTTTCTTTTGTGATTCAGATAGAGCAGGACATTTTAAGCAACTTTCTAATTTACTCCTATTATCAATTTTTCTTCATTATCTCTGTATCTTTATTTGAAATGCAAGAATGTAAGTTTAGATGCCGGCCCATTTTTGGTGATCAACCTGGGTTTAGATCTGTTTATATAGACCATACCCAGGTACACACGTTTTCCTCTCAATGGTTACACACAGAAACACACAATGTTTAGCTCTCAGTGGTCACGTGCTTCAGAAATAAAGGTGCACACAAAATGTTTAGATCTGAGTGCATCACAACACACGTACACATATACACAATGTTTAACTATCAGTGACAGTGTATATATTCCAATTATCTCCTCCTCTTTGGTACTCTCGCTCAGACCACGCCCACTCCTCCTGGCCGCCGGACACCTCTGGCTAGGCGTCTTCTGATTGGTTGAGACTTTTCATCCGGGTACTTTGCGCAGTTGCAACTCGTTCGCCAAGAGGTACCAATATGGCGGAGGTAAGAAGGAAAACCGGGCCGGAGAGGGGGGAGGGACATTTTGCTCGGGAATCCCGGGTTTTTGAGCGGCCGTTTACGGGCCTATGCGTAGTGAGCGAAATCCACATGACATAATCTAACTATAGAGTGGAGATGGAACCGGGAAGTTCGCTCTGGACCGAGAAAAGTAGCTTTAGGCCGCGGGTGGGAGCGGACAGTCCGGGACGGGGGTGGGACCGGGAGCTGTGAGAGGCGGTGGCCGGGGCTGGGGGCTTCCGGTGTGAGGGTCCGGTGATACCGCTAGATAGTTGGTAAGGGTTCAGGTATATTTGGTCTGATGTGGTCCCCATCCCTCTGTGATGCATATTACTGTTCTTACAGACAGCGTCCGGCTGGGGCACTGGCCGCTACTGGCTAATAAAGAGCTGCATCACACAGTAACTACCCTGCGTATATTCGTACTCACACTGCTTATATACACACACTCGTTATATGCTGAGTTTATGTGTAAGTTTAGGCAGTTTCTGCATCTGTAAGTGTCTAAGCGCACTGCATCCCACAAAATCAACATTGTTTACTATATAGGAGTGACGTCTACTTGCATTGGAAGTGTACGTGTTTAGCGATGTACGCTTATATGCACGTACGTCATAGTATCCCCTTTATATTTGCTTTTATACACCCGATTATTACTGCCAAAGGGTGCGAAGTTCAAACTTATTTTCGTCTGTTTCTATAGAAGACGGTGGTACTTAATATTGAACGACTCTCTGTCAAATATTTAATAAACGTGTTTTACCCTTTTGGCTTTGAGCAAAAGTTGAATAACTTTGTTGCACCCGTGGCGTCAAATATGTTAATAATTTGATTTGTGATGTATTTAATGTTAGTCTGAAATCATTGAAAGTTTACCAAGAGACTTTTTTTGCATATATATATATATATATATATATATATATATATATTCTCGCACAATTTTTAAATGTATCTTTATCATCTTAGATAACAAAAGTGTTAATTATAGTTCTTATTGGGAGTCATGGTGTTATTTTATAAAGTAGAAATTAAAAAGTATTTTGAAAACCTGTTTCCTTTTTTGCTTATGTACATGTATTCAATGCTGTTATCTATTTATTGCTGGGGATTGTTGCATGATTTACTTTAAGTGATGGTAAACTAACTTTTTTTAGTTACAATATTTGTAATCATAAACTAAAAGATGGGGTCTTTCATTCATGATGTCCAGCGAAAGGGGCGCTATAAGATTGGCTTCAGCCTGAATCGTCAGTGAAGTAGGATATATCCGTTATGGGCGGAGGAACGGCAACATATAGGAAAACATGAAAGGATAATTAATTTAAAATAAAACAAATTAAGTTGCCAAAGCCTGCTTTCATGAATGAAAGCCCTCATCTTTTAGTTTATGATCACAAATATTGTAACTAAAAGTTAATTTACCATCACTTTAATTTTAAACACATTTTTTATTTACTTGTATTATTAAATGTGCTTAATTCTCGTGTTATCTTTTAAGTACAGCAATGCACTACTGGGATCTAGCTGAAGACATTGGGTGAGCCAGTGACAAGAGGTATATATATATATATATATATATATATATATATATATATATATATATATCTCCACAAATCAGTAGATAACTCACAGCAATGCACTGCTGCTTCTTTGCCAACCTAGGTCTGCTTTTCAACAAAGAATGCTAAGATCACAATCAAAACTAGAAGTAAATCGGAAAGTTTGTTTAAAACTGTACGCTCTATCAAATTAAAAAAGCTTAAAGGGACACTGAACCCAATTTTTTTTTTCTTTCAGATAGAGCATTCAATTTTAAGCAACTTTCTAATTTACTCCTATTATCAGCTTTTCATCCTTCTCTCTCTTGGTATCTTTATTTGAAAAGCAAGAATGTAAGTTTAGATGCCGGCCACTTTTGGTCAACAACCTGGGTTGTTCTTGCTGATTGGTGGATAAATTCACCCACTAATATAAAAGTGCTTCCCATCGTTCTGAACCAAAAATTGGCTGACTCCTTAGCTTAGATGCCTTCTTTTTCAAATAAAGATAGCAAGAGAACGAAGAACAATTGATAATAGGAGTAAATTAGAAAGTTGCTTAAAATTGCATGCTCTGAATCACAAAAGAAAAAAAAAATTGGGTTCAGTGTCCCTTTAAACTTTAATTTTTTTTTGGTTAGGCTGCCTTAGAAAAAGTTTACAAAAATTGGTTTAGGCCAGGTATTTAACGTTATATCTGTTTTCTCTTTGTACAGACTTCCTTTGACAGTTCGAGTCCAGGTATGCCCTGTTTCTTTTCATCTGTGCTTTACATCTCCATGATTTGCTGAAAGAAAAGACTGAGTAGATTTTTGATGTTTTGCCTGTTTGTATTTTTTCTTATCTTAAAATTGAAACATCTTAATGGGTTATCTTTGCTTTACCTTTGTTTCAATATAAATACACTTTTGTCACATTTTATTACTTTGGCTTTTATCATCCATTATGGTTGAAGCCAATCCTAATTGCTGCAGAGTGCAGATGCAGGAACTGACCCCAATTCTGTTTTACTCAGAACATGACTGTTTCAAAATAAATGTTTAGTAGTGTGTTTTTTTTTTTATTTTATTTTTTTTTATTTTTTTAATTGATCACAAGTTTTCCTACAGTCTTGCTGTCCATTATCATCTTATACATTTCTGGGATACTCTTTAGCTGAGCCTGTGGTTTTTGGGATTTGTTCCTCTTATTCTTATATATATATATATATATATATATATATATATATATATATATATATATATATATATATATATATATATATATATATATATATATATATATATATATATATATATATATATATATATATATATATATATATATATATATTTATTTATTTTTTTAATCTCGTTTTTCCTGTCCTGTTTTAGCTAACTATTTCAAGTGGTGATTCTTTTGCTGATCTTTCAAGGTTGGGTAAAAAGATTTAAATGTCAGTTATTGCAGACATCTGAACTGGGATTTATTGCTTCCAGTAACCACTTTTTAATATATTGCTATTTATTGAATAAAATAGCTTATTTGTTGGATGTTAAGATTCATCTTAAAGTGATGGTAAACGCCTGATAATTAATAAAAAAAAATTTTAGATTTTATTAGGTTTTGTCTGTGTGGTTTGAAAGATATGCTTTAATCATAAATCCTTACTTTGTTATCCACTGTCCGCCCCTCACTAGCCTGCTGTCTTTCTTCAGTGTGGCATCAAATCACATTGCGTGCCGTACGGCATGCAATGTGATTGGATGCTGCTCTGAAGAAAGACAGCAACCTAGTGAGATATAAAAAAATATCTGATTAAAGCATATATTTTGAACTGTGCATAAGTAGTACCAACTGGTGAATGAAGGTTGCAATAAAATCTAACCTATTTTTAAATTACTAATTTTAAATGATCATTTTAAGTGTCTGTACTATTTTTAAACCATTTGTTTAAAAGATTAATTTGTTTTCATCAGTTCTACATTCTTTGATTCTTTTTTAATTCTTCAGGATTTATGATGCACCACTTGCAGTTAGATGTAACAGTAATTTTAACATAAGGGCTAATTCAGAATACTCACATGCATTTACAGTTGATATGTTTAAGTCACTAAAAATTCAGTTAATGGGAACTAATTCTATAAATAAATTGTATTACTGGATGAGACTGGTCCATTTGCAGTAAACCGGTTTTACACCATATATACAATAAACTTCAGAGGCCATGGTATGCGATTATGGAAAACCTTCCTTTAGCCGTGAAGTCAATTCGCTAATACCTTTAATCTGATACAAGTTGAGTAATTCATAAGTAATAGTTTCATATTCTTAAACATTAAAGGGGTAGAAAGAGCAAATATGCATTTCAATTTGAAACAGAAGGGTTTTTGCAATATGCTTCTAATAAGTTATTACTGTTTTTTTCTGTGGCATATGCACATATCCAGTGAGGGCAATGCACGAGTATTCAAACTCCACACCTTCTCAGAGGGTCAGCAGTAGCTTTCTGACGCAATACACACCAAAGCCACCTCTCTGAGGAAGCAGTGTTTGAATACTGATGCATAGGTCCTCACGGGATGTGTGCATATGCCTCTGGAAAAAATACCTTTTTTTTTTTTTTTACTGGAAGCATTTTTACTAATGAAAGTATATTGCAACAATGCTTCTATTTAAAATTGAAATGCACATTTCAATTTTGACCTTTCTATCCCTTTTTTTAATTAAAGGGATCTAAAGCTGCAATAAGAAAACTCTCATGCATTATATTTATGCACTATTGCTTGCATATAACTTTGCGTTGGGTAAATAAAATGTTGCTTTTTCTTAAAGGGACACTGAACCCAATTTTTTTTATTTCGTGATTCAGATAGAGCATACAACTTTCTAATTTACTCCTATTATCAAATTTTCTTTGTTCTCTTGCTATCTTTATTTGAAAAAGAAGGAATCTAATTTTTTTTTCCCTTGGTTTAGAACTCTAGACAGCACTTTTTTATTGGTGGGTGAATTTATTAACCAATCGGCAAGGACAACCCAGGTTGTTCACAAAAAATGGACCGGCATCTAAACTTACATTCTTGCATTTCAAATAAAGATACCAAGAGAATAAAGCAAGTTTGATAATAGGAGTAAATTTGAAAGTTGCTTAAAATGTCATGCTCTATCTGAATCACAAAAGAGAAAAATTGGGTTCAGTGTCCCTTTAAGATACAGATCGATACGTCTTTTGTAATTTATCATCCGTTATGTTCTCCCTATTTTGCTTTTTTAAAAGGTGGTTGTTGCAGAAGCATTTTCATCAAATCTCATATTTTCAGTATAAGAACTCGGTGCTTTTCTCTTGTGGAGTAAAAAAACTTTTTTTCTTATTTTGACAACATGCATTCAACTGTCAAATGCAGCATTGAGAGTACTTTGTGGTGTGTGTATCAGATACATTAATCACATTTTAGTTTTTAATGTGTTATATCCTCTCATGAAGAAAAGTACAATGTCCCTCTTAGAACAGTTGGCAATGTTGCTTGTATTTATGTTTGGCTAAAATATACTTCAAAAAGGGCATGAAACGCATTTTTTTTTTTTTTTCACGATTCAAACTGAGCATACAATTTTAAACAACTTTCTATTTCACTTCTATTATCAAATTGGCTTTGTTCTCTGAACCCATTGGGTGAGCCAATGAATAGAGGCATAAATCTGCAACCACCACCCAACGGTTAGCTCCCAGTAGTACATTGCGATGCCTGAGTCTACCTATGAATGCTTTTCAACATAAAATACCAAGAGAACAAAGAAAAATAGATAAGACAGTTGGAAAGTTGTTTACAATTGCATGCTCTGTCTGAATCAGGAATTGGGTTTCACACTCATTTAAAAAATAGATTTAACTAAAATGGCCCAAATCATTGAAAAAGCATTATCTAGTGTCCAGATCCTCAACTTTTTAAGCATAAGTTTTCATCTTTATATACTAACTTTTCTTGTATCATCTGCCCAATCTTTGTGCACTGCAAAATATTGACCCTCTTTGAAAGCAACACAGTTTTTGGCTTCCATCACCTGGCTATATTTTTACTAAAGGGATTGTGCCTTTTAATAGTAAGGATGATATATTAGCAGCACCAGTCCCACTTAGCAAGCTGTTCAAGAGTTTTTGTTGTGTTTTTGAGAAAAGTATCGGTGTTGTGTTTTTGAGAAAAGTATCCTCTTGCACTTAGTTCCAGATATATTTCTTGACTGACACTAGGTGCTAAGAATGCAGGGGTCGACAAATTTGTTTAAAATTTAGGAGCCAGAAAGAATATTTAGGAGTCAATCATACTTTAAGGAGCCAGAGAGTGATATTTGTATATAGAAATATGGGGGATAACCCAAAAAGTTAGGAGCCAGGGGTAAAATTCTATGAGCCAGTGGCTGTCTGGCTCCTGGGTTTGTCGAGCCCTGGTTTATAGCATCTACAAAAAAGTAACATGCCCAGATATATTTCTATTCTGATAAGGTAAATAACTATATTAGCACCAATCCTATTTACATTTTATAGTAAGTAATACATAATTTTACAAGGACTTTATTAATATTGAAAAAGTTGTACCTTTTTTTTTTTTTTTTTTTTTTTTTTTCCCTCTCTCAATACGTTTGGAAAGATCCAGTGAATGCAGTTGTTTTCTTATTGTCTTTATTTAATACAAAGAACATTTAATTATTTTCTATTACAGTTGAATTACTGCGTGGTAGTAACATAAGTCTATATAGACTTAAAGGGACACTAAACCCAATTTTTTTTTCTTTCATGATTCAGATAGAGCATGTGATTTTAAGCAACTTTCTAATTTGCTCCTTTTAATTTTTCTTTGTTCTTTTGCTATCTTTATTTAAAAAGTAGGAATGTAAAGCTTAGGAGCCGGCCCATTTTAGCTTCAGCTCCCTGGATAGCGCTTGCTCATTGGTGGCTACATTTACCCACCAATAAGCAAGCATAACACAGGTTCTGAAGCAAATATGGGCCAGCTCCTAAGCTTTACATTCCTACTTTTAAAATAAAGATAGCAAGAGAACAAAGAAAAAATTATAATGGGAGTAAATGAGAAAGTTGCTTTGAAATTGCATGCTCTATCTGAATCATGAAAGAAAAATTGGGTTTTCTCCCTTTAATTAATATATATATATATATATATATATATATATATATATATATATATATATATATATATATATATATATATATATTCTCTCTATTTTTTATTTTATTATACACATTAAATAAACCATTGTTTTATAGATTGTGCACTCTAGTAGTGTGTGTACATGAAAGTTATAGCCTTTGTAATGAAACCAGCAGGGTAGTCCATACATTTTAGAAAACTTATCTGAATCTTGAAAATACTGTTTTATTTCAATTTCTCTCTGAAATAGATAACTACTGAAGCATTTCACAATGAAATATGCAGTCAGAATGCCAAAGAGAAAGTAAAGGTAATTTGAGAAACTTTTTTTTTTTTTAAATTAATTTTTACTCTTTACGAGTGCTTAAGTGAGGCTGGTGCTTTAAGAAAGGAAATAGATCATGCTTTTTTTTTTCCCCCCCTTAAATGTGTTCTTTGCATCTTTGTTTAGAAATCTTCTAAGGTATTACAAAATGATGTAATCTCAATAAAATACACTTTTGTTCTTTATCTGTTAGGGTAGTCAGCATTGCATGATTCAGCACTGTTACTATAACACAAAATGAATTATTAGTTATCCGTTAAAATAGTCATCCATTAATATAACTTAATGGGATTGCACACATATGCTTCTGTGTAGTTGGGAAAGAGTCATGACCCATAAACCTAATCGTAGCCTGTTTACTCTGAGAGCTCACACAAAGGCCACAGAACATCCGTTTAATACAAAAATGTAACTTAAAGAGATACTAAACCCAAAATTCTTTCATGATTCAGATAAAGCATGCACTTTTAAGCAACTTTCTAATTTACTATTATCAATTTGTCTTCGTTCTTTGTATCTTTATTTGAAAAAGCAGTATTGCAAAGCTTAGGAGCTGCCCCATTTTTAGGTCAGCACCTGGGTAGTGGCCACCAATCGGCATGTGCTATCCAGGGTACTAAAACAAAAATGGGCCGGCTCGTACGCTTACATTCATGCTTTTTCAAATAAAGATACCATGAGAACGAAGACAAATTGATGATAGGAGTAAATTAAAAAGTTGCTTAAAAGTGCATGCACTATCTGAATCATAAAAGAAAAAATGTTTAGTATAGAGCTGCAATAACTAAACGATAATCATAGATTATGAAAATAGTCAACAAATCTCATAATTGATTAGTTGGTCTGTGCACAGCACCCATTGCTTCACTCCAATGAGCTCCTGCACACGGTATTGTGTTTTATGGTTATGCCCTAAATGACGTTTACTTTTCACTTTTTCAGGACATAAGTTTATAACTACTCCTGGCTTATGTACAACCCAGAAATAAAATAGGAGTCATCATTTTGATTGTTTATATTAAATCTGGTGATTTGGGACTATGCTTTGCATAATATAGTGCCGAGTTTGTTATTTACACCTAACCCTAGATTGGAGGGAGTTATTTGAATTGATGGCACTATTGCCTGTTTGCTCAATTATTAGCGGATTGCTTGCTATTGCTGATTATATTTACTGTGTAGATATATGTGTAAGGCTTTGTCCTGTTATTGATATATATATAGTCATTACCGTTTTTGATTTTTTTTTTTTTTTTTTTTTTTTTTTATTCTATATGTATATATTAATTGTAATATATACCAAATTCAATGTCTAAGTATATATCTGATATTTTATTCCCTAACCTTTTATAGCTGGTTATTTACCATTGCATATAGATATTCAATATATTTTTATGTTAGAATGAAGTCCAGACTTACTTTAAGAGGTCCCTTGTATTGATGGAGAGTTGACAAAGAGAAATATCCCACCTTGGTGATATTGGCAAAACCCTACTTATGCATCTCAGGCACAATCTGAGTGCCTCTCTTCTGCTGCAGGCAAAATAGCTGCAAAAAGAGAGCCAGCCTCAGCCAGGAGCATGTGGTCACGTTGTCATTTTTTCATTTGAATGCAAAGTTTCTGAGAGCGCGAATAACAGAATGTTATTAACTCTTTGTAGTTCTACCTCTTTTGAAACAGTTTGTGTTTTTTAAAAAAAAATAAAAAATATTATAAAAATGTGTTCTGCTGCCAGTTAAAAAAAAATAATTGGGTAATCCAGTTTTAGTCTGAAGTTTATATTTCTAGCACTAGTATTTCTAGCACTAGTATGTGGATTTTATTTTAAATATAGTATTTTTTTTTATTTTTTTTTAATCCAATTAATCGAAAAAATAATACTTGCAGCCCTAGACTTCAGTATCCCTTTAAGAATGAAATGCATGTAACTATTGCATACCTAAAGTTCTGCGAAAACTTGTTTCATGCATTTATGTAATGTACACACCAATTTTCTTATAACTGCAAGTAATAGACTCTACTATAAAGAAGAATATTCAGATACTGATATAAAAATCCAGTTTAAAACATTTTTATAAACTTACTTAGAAACTCCCAATTAGCACCGTTGATTAGGTTAGGCTGGGACACCCACAGCAATGGGCTGAGAAAGCATGAAGAGCAGACATTTCCCATTCCTACCCCCCTTCATACGAAAAGATTCATTACACACACACACACAAACGGCAGCAAGTAGGAGTCCGTATACATCTAAAACTTTGGGGCTTGGTTAGGAGTCTAAAAATCAAAACAATGTTATTTAAAAAAAGCAAAACTATACATTGTTACAAAAACACTCTCAGATGGGCTATATAAATGGATAATCTACAAAACATGCAAAGAAAAATCTAATATACAATGTTATGTTGCTTTAAAGTGAAGGTCAATTTCGATGAATTAGTGCCCGGTTTTTAATAATCCTATTAAAAACAAGGGCACTTTAATTCATCAAAATTGACATTTCACTCGTTTTCTTCAAAAACGTACCTTTTAATCCTGACAGCCGCTGCAGCGCTTCCTCCACCCGTCGGGAGCCCTCTTCGTGGGTCCAAAATGACTAATCCGGCTTCCAACAATCACAATGTTGCCGGGGGGGGGGGCGTGATTGGAGGAAGCCGGATTCGTCATTTCTGACATGAGGCTTCCGACTGCCGGAGGAATTGCTGCAGCGGCTGTCATGATTAAAAGGTAAGTTTTTGAAGAAAACAAGTGAAATGTCAATTTTGATGAATCAAAATTGACTTTCACTTTAAGTGTGTTTGGAAAATTGTTGCTATTGCAGGCTTTGTAAGTCATCTTTACCATTTAGTTGTGAAGTAACCATTCTAAATGTGGCACCCTATTTTAAATTATGTACCATCTTTCTAGGGATGATGTGCAAAGTACTTTAAATATTTTGTTATGCTAAAAATAGATCTGGATGCAGACAATCTGATTAATCATGCTAGGTGTGTCTTTTTTATAGGTGAAATTATGCATATAAAGTTCTGGTTTAACTAGTAGAACCATTTTTAATTCGTGCCTTTTTGTTAACTGTACTTGTGGAAATAAGTTATATTTAAGTAAATGCATTTTAAGCAATGATAAATACTCTTGTCATAATTACACTTGTTTTTTGGTCTTAGCAAACATTTGCTATATATTTTTGTCAATTTTTTTAATTTTATTTTTAATTGTTGCAGTTGGCTCTCTGTCATCTGAAGATCATGACTTTGATCCTACAGCGGAAATGTTGGTACATGATTATGACGACGAGAGAACTCTTGAAGAGGAAGAAATGAAGGAGGGTGGCAGAAACATTGGTTCTGAAATTGAAGATTTAGAAAGGGTACTTTACAACTCTGGTGTTTTTTATAGTAAAAGAAACTGAGGCAAACCTATTTCTTTAAGCTGAAAAATGTGTTCATAAACTGCTCATTTATTATACCTAGAGATATTATGAAAGATTGTAACATGGTTATAGTGTATACAACACACTAAAACAAATTAAATGCAGTAATTCTGATACAGATTTATATCTGCTTAGATACATAAAATAAAAAATAATCCAGGGTTACGTATTTATAATTCTATGAAACCAAAAATAGACGCTCTAGAATTGATTTGTTTGGCTGTCTTAGCAAATATCTCCATCAAACTTCTCAAAATGTGTTATAACTGTATTTCTACAGGAAGGAAGCATGCCTTTAGAAGATCTGTTGGCGATCTATGCTTATGGACCTGCAAATGCAGTAATAAGCTCCAGTGCAGGGAGTTCTCCAAGTGAACTTGCTGATGAACTGCCGGACATGACTCTGGACAAAGTAAGTGATTTCAAACAATTCTTTATTTGCTTTATTTTGGGTTGCTGTAGAACATTGCATCTGCCTGCATAGGCCTAGTTTCCATTGAGGTGGTAAATTATGGAAACTGGTGATAAAAAATATATCTCCATTAAAGTCTATGTAGATTCTTTGTGAGCACCAGTTTCCACACTTTACCACAATGGAAACTAAGCCATATTTGTTCTATGCCGTTCCCAGATAACGTTATTTAAAGCCCTATTTGTTTAGTAGATTTTTTTTTTTTAGTTCTTGGACGTTGCTGGTTGTGTTGCATAACCAGTTGATGTTAGAATGTGTCTTGTATTTTATCTTAAGGAGGAAATAGCAAAAGATCTTTTGTCAGGTGATGATGAAGAAACACAGTCTTCAGCTGATGATTTAACTCCATCGGTCACTTCTCATGATGCATCAGACTTCTTTCCCCGTCCATTAAGATGTAAGTAAAAAATACTGATAACACTGAATATTGAAAATGAGATGCATTCCTTAAAGGGCCATGAAACCTAGTTTTTTTTTTTTTTTTTTTTTTTTTTTCTTGATTTAGAAAGGGAATGTAACTTTAAACACCTTTCTAATTTACCTCTATTTTTCTTCATTCTCTTGATATTGTTGGATAAAAAGCATAGCTAGATAGGCTTAGTAGCTGCTGATTGGCGACTGCACACACATCCCTCGTGATTGGCTCACCCATGTGCATTGCTATTTCTTCAACAAAGGATATCTAAAGAATGAAGCAAATTAGATAATAGAAGTAAATTGGAATGTTTGAAATTGTATTCTCTATCTGAATTATGAAAGAAAAATTTTGGGGTTAGTGTCCCTTTAATGTCTCAAAGTAAATGATCCAATTCTGCAACTCCCCCAGCATCTACTTTAGAAATGTTTAGGATCTCCTCCTTATAGGATCTCCTCCTTTTGCTTATTACTCATCAGGGATAGGCAACTGGTGTCCGTGACTAGCCCTTGCAGTGTCCGCCACAACCTTAGTATATGTTTTGATTGAATAATAGGAATAAAAAAAAAATATGTAGTGTGAATAAAGTTAGTGGTTTGTCAAGAGACTGCTAGCGATATTGGGTGATAAGTTATGGAATAACTAAAGCCTGAGTGAAATACTGGATGTGTATCTGTATAATGCATCCAGCTCTATACAAAGACACAGTAGTGACACTGGCGCATGCCTATAGCCAGACAAGGACTGGTTATAGGGTCAGTAGTATCTGCATCAGTATAATGACACAGTAGTGACACTGGCTCATGGGTATAGGCAGAGGAGAGCTGGTTATAGGATCAGTGGTATCTGCATCAGTAGAACACCCAGCACTATATAATGACACAGTAGTGACACTGGCACATGGGTATAGCTAGACAAGGGCTAGTTATAGGATCAGTGGTATCTACATCAGTATAATAACATGAAGCACTATAAAATGTTTTTAATTTCAAATGTATCTTGGTGTCCTTCACTAAGGTCTGTACTTTGGAAAATGTCCGCCACAGCCTTTGTCTGTGCCTATCCCTGTTACTCACAATAGTTTGAGAAGAACAAATGCCTCTTGTACATTGAGCTGCATGGAAAGGCATTTCTGTCCCCCTATTATGCTTTGCTCTCTGAGAAAGAATGATTGCTAATATGTGCAGGTAGTCTTATGAGCATATTGCAGAGGGCCAGCATTCACTGCTTTTCTCAAGATTAAAAATAAAATTTTAATGGGATTCGCCAAATATGTCCTGGTGGGGAAGAGTGGCTGCTATCAAAATTAACATACCTCTTTCAATGTCTTCCTATACCCAAAGGCGGCATTTCACATTTTCAGCGATTTGTGTAACCACTTCATCTGGAAAAATAAACGCCCTAGAGTGGCAATGAAAATCATGTCTTATCCAGTATTAGCTGGAGGCGCAGCGGCTCCCAATATAGCGGCATATCACGAAGCATCAAGGTTAGCCCATATTACAGCATGGGGGAAAGATTCTTCTGGGTGTAGATGGGCGGAAATTGAACAGGCATCTTTACCACAGGGACTTAACTTGCGAGATCTGATATGGATTCCGAAACACTCCAGAAAACCGGAGATAAGTACAAACTATATTATAGCTTCTAATTTGAAGTTTTGGGATAAAATTCACCATAGAGAGAGAATTGCTCCGCATCCCTCCCCAATTCATTCTATCTCCGGCCTATTGAGTGCCCTGGTAGACTCACACCCTTTAGAGTGGGAACTTCTGGGAATTCAGACAGTAAAAGATCTTTTTTCAGATGCTGGCCTACTCACAGCCACTCCATTTCAAAGTCACTTTCCCTCCTCGCCTTTAATGAACTTTGAATTCTTCAGACTACGAAACTTCTTACGGGCTTGGGGTTTCACCACTGAACCTTTGAGATCCCAAACTTTATGGGAAAAACTCTGGGAGGCTAAAATTCTCACCTCAAGGGTGTTCTCCTTTGCCTATTCTGCTATCATACAAGCGCCTCTATATAATCTTTCTATATAAAACACTGGGAAAACGCTCTACACTTTGAGGCTCCTGAGAGCCTGGAGATCCGCAACTCTACTCACCAACTCTACTCACCAAGTGTGCAGTTCACAGCACCACCTACTTTGAGCTTTACTTCAAGATCCTGACACAATGGCACTATACTCCCTTACGCCTGTTCCAAATATCCAAAACAAACTCCCCTTCATGTTGGAGGGGCTGCGCCAAAGTGGGCTGTCCCGCACATATGTGGTGGGAGTGTCCCAAGATTCAAAGAATCTGGAATAGGGTATTATACTACTGCGCTAAAATAGGTATGGCGGAGGCTAATCGCCCAGCTGCAGCATTGTTCCATTTAATTTCTGATAAGATGCCTAGGCACTTAAAATTCATATATATATATATATATATAATATTTTTTTTTTCATGGCTGTCAAGCTAAACATTGCTAGGTCGTGGCTCCAATCTAAGGGCCCAAGATGGAGCCAGATTAAGTCCACTATGGTACATATTGAAACGATGGAATGTGCGGTGTTTGCAGCCAACAATAATATCACGATGCACTGTATGTGTTGGGAAGCTTGGCGACAATGCCTAGAAGGAGGGATTGAAGATCGCTAGTGGGTCATTGTCCCCTCATATCCCCTGCTCGCCTTTTTTTTTTTTTTTTTTTTTTTTTTTTTTTTTTTTGTAGTCAAGGCTGTCCACAATCCCCAACCACCTCTAATACTTAGAGATATCTTATTGCCTTAGACACGTGGTCTGAGCTCTAGTCTGATTTTCATTAGTCGTCGTTGGAGAGCTTAGATCGCTTGTATCACTTATTACCATCATTTGCTATCATCTATCCTTTATCACTTTTCCCCTACTTCCCTTTAAGCAATGCAAAATTTTTACATACGTAATGAATATGCTGAGTTTTCCTGTTTCTCATCAAAAGCTTGCTATTACTGTATACTGTGACATGCATGTTTGTATTATGTCTCATTGTTATTTAATTATTGAAGAAACGTAATACATAAAAGTAAAAAAAGTATGAGGTTTGCCTTGTCTTGGGACTCTAAATATGACATACTACTGACTACTATTACTTTGGAAATGGAAATGACTGTATATTATGCTACAATTAAGTTTATTGTGAGATGTTGTTCTTTTCTTATTTGTATGTCATCATTATACACCTCAATAAAAATGATGTAAACAAAAAATAACATTTTAAACCAGTCCTAATTAAACTTTTTTTAATTCAGATGAAATCTTGGTATTCTTGTTGAAGAGTAAAGCTGGGAAGGCTGATGGGAGTTTAGGAGTGTGCAGTGTTTTTAGCTATGTATGACTGCTGTAAACATTATTGAAAACACTGCTGCCCGATAGCTAGTTACATGCACACTCCTGAACTCACCTAGGATTATTCTTTGTTAAAGGATACCAAGAGAGCAAAGCAAAATTCAGTATTGAAGTAAATTGTAACCTTGATTAACATGTCATGCTCTATCCAAACAATTTAAAAGTGATTGGTAAATCCTAGCGTTTCAAAAACGCTAGTATTTACAATCATGAAAAATAGGACTTGTGCTAAACTTATCCTTTCAGCGCCCCTTTTTTCAATGAGGTGACATTTCTTCCTCTGGACCAATAGCTGTGCTAGTCATACGGCACTGTTCTGTATGCTAGCACAGCTATTAGTTTAGAGGTGGAAACGTCGCCTCAGAGAGGAGACAGGGTAAGTTTGGCCCACAGTGATGATTGAGTCCTATTTATTTTTAGCGATCGTAAGTCCTAACGTTTTTTTGAAACGCTAGGATTTAACATCACTTTAAGCAAGAGTTGACCCTTCTATTGTATTCAAATGTGTAGCCCCTGTTGCATCCTCCTAGGGCTGTTGAAGGATTTGGATCCAAGTAAACCTCAATATCCAAAATAAACGTTATACCTTTACTCTACTGATTGAACCTCTGAAAGTCAAGACTAGGCAAGCAGCAGGAATATATTATCTGGAATTTTAGATTGTTTGGGTTGTGTGTGTGTTTTTGTTTTTTTTAATACAGCAAATCTTTGTGAAAGACTTTGTAGATTGTAGTGGCCAGCCTTTTTATGAAGAAGTAAAATGTGAAATATAAATATTTTCTTAATATCAAGGCAACCGTTAGTCATTCTCTTAAAGAGACTTGAAACCCCTAATTTTTCTTTCATGATTCAGAGTATACAGTTTTATGTGACTTTCCAATTTACTTTTGCTAATGTGCTTAATTCTCTTTGTCTCCTTTGTTGAAGGAGCAGTAATGCACTACTGTTAGCAACATATTGAGTGAGCCAATGACAAGGCTATTTCCCAGGAGTGTGTTGCTGCTCCCAAGTTCACCTAGATATGCTTTTCAACAAATGATACCAAAAGAACAAAACAATTTTGAAATGGGTAAAGTGAAAATTTTGCTTAGAATTGCATGTTCTATCTAAATCATGAAAGTTTAATTTTGACTTTACTGTCCCTTTTTAATCTGATTATGATGGTATGCTCCAAATTTAGAAATGGTTAATCATCTAGGTATCTGTATAAATACTAATAACACCAACTCCCTGTGGTATCCTATTGCTTGTGGACCACCGCTCCCCAGACCCATGATTGTATTAAAGCACAATAGGAGGCAGCTACCCGCTGCTATCGCATTAACCACTCCATTCTCTCTGATTAATAGTGCTAGTAGTCGCCAGTCTTAACTTCTGACTTCATGTGGCCCCTTTATGGCAACTACAAGCCAGTTATCTTTACTTTTAGAGATAAATGTTTGTTTATAAAATGTTTATATATTTATTTATTTATTTTTCCCCTCCCCTTTTTTTTTTTTTTTTAAATCTGGGGCAAAAAAAAGCTAATACAGCCTACGATGGGGATAAGGAGTCAGAAAGTGAAGACTTGGAAACAGAATATGGGAATACTCCTGAGGACTTACGAAAGGTGATTATATGCTGATCTCTTTAATAAATATATTACTCTAAATGAAATGCAATACATTATGTGGTTGTACTCCGCTGCTGTAGTGTTACGTGCAATGGGTTTTTGGTATCATGCATAGGGCTCAGTTATTAATGACAACTACATCTATTAACACAACTGGTGTAGTATTTAAAGAACATATATATGGGATTTTAAGTTGGTTTAATCCCTTTATAAAAACTTCTAGAAGCAAATCATATTCATGGCTATTTATGCTGTCAATGTTCATCATGCATTTTGAGATATGCTATTGTCTATATCTCTCGTTTATCCTGTTTTGAATGTGGTCCACTTTAACCCCTTCCTGGCGTGACTCATTTGTCTACATCAGAACAAACTAAACGGATGACTAAAAAATTTAAATCATGCGATCACGTGATTTCAATGATGCGATTTATGTGTAGGGGGCGTGCCTATGATGCTAGGCATGCCCACATAGGAAGCGGCTAAGGTTTCAGGGCAGCCGAATGGTTGGGACCCAGCGAAGTTAGGACAGCATAGAACGTCCTAATGTTGGGAATAGGTTAATAATTACTAAAAGGCCTAAAATACATTTTTATTTTTATTTATTTTTTTTGCGTTTTTTCTTTCTACTTTTTAGGAAATAATGGTTGGTCCATATCATCAGGCAGAAATTCCACCTTATCAAGGGAAATATATACCAGGTTTCACAGGTAAGTGACTCCGGAACCAAGTGCAATATATTGCAACCACTACATAAGCCAGAAGTTTATAAATTGTTTTTCTGGGTTGTGCACTAATATTGCTGCTTTATATGAGAAGTTATGATCTAGAAGGTAATGGAAGCAAATATATAAAACCTCTTATTTAAATTTCGTTTGCTAGACAATTTGTTGTGAAACTTGCTACATCAGAGCTAGACAAACCCGGGCATAAGGGTACCACTGACACCTTAAAATTAGCCTTTGGCACCCTGGTTTGAGCTTCCAAGACATCCATGAGTGCCCCCACTTTCTCCTGCCAGCCACCACAAACTGCACCTAAAACTTGCCCAGTGCAGTGGGATTCTTTCTAGGCCACACAGGTGCAAGTGGAGGGAGGGATTCAGTGGGCATGGCACTGATTAGTCTCACCTGCAAGATACAGGTGTAGGTAGTGCTATACAGATTTCCTGATGATCCCAACAACAAATATCCCCACACACTGCCAGGGTTTTGTTAATTGTGTAAGTTCTGTGTGCCAATGTTGTATTGAATTGTCAAGTGATTGTGTATTGGTCTTTTGTCAAGTGAATGAGTAGTTGGGCAGAGCTGGCCAATTGCGCCATCTGTTCTCTTCCGCCAATTTTTTTTTCTCCCTTACATTAGCCCCTTATACTACTGTACTACCTCCACCTGCCACGTGTTTATATCTGCTAGAAGTTGCAGTGGGATGGTTAGTAGCTCATTAACTGAAAACTCATAGCCCAAAATGTATTGTCCACACTTATTACTTTTTTACTGCAGCGCGCTCTCATGCTGCTCCCCTTCCTGTGCACACTTACAATGCCTAATACTGCTGAGAGAGCCTAAAAGTGTGGGCATTACATTTGAGATTTAGCCCTTAAATTTGTGTGGGGATTTTATGATGCTAGCAAGGTGCACAATCAGGGGGTGATCCGAGCATTGGAACATTATTTAAATAAATAATGAATGAGAATATTTTTTTTTTCTCATTGGCTACATACTTTTGGAGCAAGTACTAACAGCGTGTACTGGCTGCTGTGTAACAAACCCCAGCAGTGGAAAAAGGAACGGGCAGGTATTGGGAGAGCTCTTAATAAAGTTAAAGGGATCATAAACTTAACACCCGCACATCTGATACTGCTGAGAGATTAACGGCACTGGAGAGTGCTGCTGTATTAAACATGTGCAGGTGATTTATGATCACGTTAACGTTGAAGGTGCCTGGTTTTCTTTTAACACACTGGGTAGCCATGCCCTCTACAGTGTAACTATATTCTTCAGAATGATTTGGAGACCTCTTCTTACAATGCACATTAACCTCTTAATATAAAAAGTAAACCAAAAGCTATTTATTTTTTCAGAAATATGATAAATTTAAAACCTTGGGTAAATATGCAGACTACATGTACTTAGACTCTTGTGTATCACTAAACTCCAGTTTAACCATTTTTTGTCTTAGTTACATCATATGAACATGAAGAGCAGTTACTCTGGAGCCCTAATGTGCTTCCAGAGTACAAAGTGAAGGAGTTTCTTTACACAATATCAAGAAGTGGTAATGATAAAGTCATTGATAAGGCTCCAGATGAGGTTCTTGTTAAGGATAATGAACAGGTGGGTAGATTTTTGGTACTATTAAATTATTTAATGTTGGATGTTATGAAATGAGGTTGAAGATTTTGGGAATAAATAAGAAAAAAAAGTTTCCATGCCTCTGCTAAGTGGAAGTGTTGCATGGGCATAGCTGAAAGTTTAGAGAATTCCCTGTTTTTTCATGTTCAATGTGACAAATGTTAGATAACCTAGCCTTTTAAAACAATGCTTCACAGTTTATAGGGACTTTAGTATACCTTGGTATAATCATTTAATGATGAAAAAGGGAGTTCCATCTTCCATTAATGTAATGAAGGTCACTTTGCCGCTAATATTTTATGAATTTGCACCAATATGCTCCATGTACATTGCTAAGATACAAAAATTACTGGATGATTAGGCAACACTGATTTTTGTTCATAACTCACAAAATTTGTTTTCTCTTGTTAAGTGTATCCAGTCCACGGATCATCCATTACTTGTGGGATATTCTCCTACCCAACAGGAAGTTGCAAGAGGATCACCCACAGCAGAGCTGCTATATAGCTCCTCCCCTCACTGCCATATCCAGTCATTCTCTTGCAACTGTCAACAAAGATGGAGGTCGTAAGAGGACTGTGGTGTTTTATACTTAGTTTATTTCTTCAATCA